>NC_068417.1:46293293-46298293 GCF_023724105.1 Carassius gibelio
ATTGTGTCGGTAAAAATCCTTCTTTAAATTCATATAAAACATCTCTCACTCTTGTTATCCCCACATCCAACCATTTCTTTAAAAACATTTCTTTGTCTTGTTTTAAAATGTTTTTGTTTAAAAACAGAGGTTGATTTAAAATGTTTTCTCTCCCATGTGGATCATACTCTACTTTGTCTAAAAATTTTCCCCAGGCTCTAAACATTTCTCTATAAAACTCTGGTAATCTTTCTGTCATCCAATTCTTCGTTTTCATCCATAAAATTCCATCCCCCATGTTAAAATCCCCACATTCGTTTAAAAAATACTCCATTGTCCTTTTCCATGCTGTTTTGTGACCCTCATCCAGATATTTTTTTACTATTTTAATTCTTAAGCTATGTTTTCTCTGTTCTACATCAATTAATCCCATCCCTCCTTTCCCTACTTCTCCTATTAACGTACTATATGCAATTCTTGACGGTTTACTATTCCATAAAAAATCTAAAAAACATTTTTTCAACCTTTTCTCCACCCACATTGGCATAGAAGTCACATATAAAACATACCACAACTTTGACACCATTAACACATTTAAAATTAAAACCTTCCCTTTTAAACTTAAAGTCCTCAATTTCCAAAAATTTAACCTTCTTTCAATTCCTCCTACTATTTCTTCCCACATTTTTTCTTTAACATTCCTTTCTTCTTTTCCCATTAGAACACCTAAAATCCTTATTTCTTTTGTTTCTTTAAAATGAAAATAATCTGTTAAAACATTTACTCCTCCAAATCTCACATATGTTGTTTTTTCTTCATTTATCTTACCTCCTGATCCCCTACAAAACATCTGTACTACTTCCATTACTTTATTAACACTCTCTATATCTTTAACTATTATTGTTGTATCATCTGCATATTGAAATATTTTTTCATTTCCCCCACTTCCTTCAATGTTTATCCCTCTTATGTCTTCATCTATTTTAATAGCTAATCCCAATGGTTCTGCAACTAAAGAATATAAAAGCGCTGATAATGGACATCCTTGTCTTATTGATCTAGTAATTTTAAAACATTCAGTTAAAAAACCATTACACTGTATTCTTGTTATTGCTCCCCTATATATAATTGTAATCCACTTGATAAAATTTTCCCCAAACCCGTACTTTCTTAAAATTCCAAATAAATATTCATGCTCCACTCTATCAAAAGCCTTTTCAAAATCCAAACTAATAACATATCCTTTTTTGTTTTTTTCTTTCATATATCTTATCCTATCTATTATACTTAAAGTTGTGTCCGCTATATCTCTTCCTTTAACTCCATACACTTGATTTGTTTTAATTATGGTTGGCATTACCTCTTTCAATCTGTTAGCTAAAACTTTTGTTAAAATTTTCAGATCTGTATTCAGCATTGTAATTGGTCTATAATTTTTTAAGTCTACTTTATCTCCTTTTCTTTTATATATCAACTTTAATAATCCCATCCCCATTCTCTGATTCATTTCCTCTTTCTTAAAAATGTCTTCATACACTTCTTTTAAAATACTGGTTAAAAAATCTTTAAAAACGATATAAAATTCACTCCCCAAACCATCTATACCTGGACTTTTATTTTTGTTTAATTCACTTATTGCTCTTTTTATCTCTTCTTCTCTTATCTCTTCATCACACTCTTTTTTGTCTATTTCTCCTACTGTTGTTTCTATTTTATTCAGTAACTCAAATTTCTCTTCTTCCCTCAACCCCTCAGTACTAAACAGGTTTTCATAATATGCTTTTACTTCTTTTAATATTTCCTCATTTGTTTCCACCACTACACCATTTTCCCCTCTTATTTCTTTAATCATTTTAGCTTTCCCTCTTATTTTTTCTAGATCAAAGAAAAACTTTGTACATTTTTCTCCCTCCACAGTATATTTAGCTTTACTTCTTAGTCTTGCACCTTCATATTTTTTCTCTTCCATTTCTTTCAATATTCCCTCCAATTCTTTTATTTTTTGTATATCTTTCCCATTCTCATTTAATTCCTTTTCCAATTTTTCTCTTATTTCTCTCTCCTTCTTCCTCTTACATATCTGTATTAATTTGCAATATTTTATTGTGAATTTTTTAACTAAATATTTAACATTTTCCCACCATATCCTTTTATCTTCACTGTACATTTCATTCTCCTTTTCTTTTTCAATAATTTCTTTAATACTTAAAACATACGCCTCATTCTTCAAAACCTCTACATTTAAAACCCATACACCCGGCCCTCTTTTCACTGAACTCCAGTCTACTTGCATAAAAATTGGTTTATGGTCACTTAAGCTTGATTCTTCATATTTAATATTACCGATAAATCCTTCAATGTTCCTTGTACACAAAATAAAATCAATCCTCGTCTTACACATAAAATTCCCTACTAATTGCCTCCTTGAATATTCTTTCTTTTTTTCATTTCTTTCTCTCC
Organism: Carassius gibelio; assembly: GCF_023724105.1. Classification (NCBI taxonomy): domain Eukaryota; kingdom Metazoa; phylum Chordata; class Actinopteri; order Cypriniformes; family Cyprinidae; genus Carassius; species Carassius gibelio. Next base: position 46,295,733 of record NC_068417.1, read on the forward strand.
ATACATCAATCATATTATTTTCTTCCATTAATAATTTCAATTCTTTTCTTCCTTTATCATTTTTAAAAACCATTCCCTCACCAATTTCTAATTTACTGAAAACGGTATTAAAATCACCCATCATAATAACTTCTTTATGTTTTTTTAAAAAATCTCTTAATACATTAAAATATTCCTTCTTTTCATTCTCTACAGTTGGTGCATGAATATTAACTACAATAACTTTTTTCTCCTCGTACTCCATTTCAACCGCAATACATTTCCCATCTATGTCATTATATATTGTTTTACATGATACCCCACAGTTTTCTTTTATTAAAATTGCAACTCCTCTACCCAGCCTCCCATCACCATTGTTATAAAAAATCTCTCCACTCCACCTTTTCCTTATTTCAGTCATGTACTCTTCCCTCCAGTTAGTTTCTTGTAATAAAATCACATCCTCTCTTTTACACATTTCTTTCACCTTTTCAAATTTACCCATGTCCATCAGTCCCCTTGCATTAAAAGTAACACAACTTAAAACCATTAAAAGAAATAAAAATAAATACCTAAAAAACATTATTTATCTTCTCCCTCCAGCACTCTTAACACTTCATATCTGTTTACACTTTTTAATCGGCCCCTTGTCATTAACTTTTTTCTTACATTTTCCACATTTGGTTTTACCTTTAATGTTCTCCTTCTACTTTGTCCTCTCTCCCCTCTGTCTTTTCCCATGTTGTCCATCCTTGTTTCTTCTTCACTGCCCATTTCTTTGTTTTGATCATGCATTCCTTGTCCATCACTCTCCACATTATCCAAAAGATTTTTAAAACTGTCCGATAATTCCATTTCTGTCCATTGAGTATTCTGTTCTACTGTTTGTTCCTCATCCATAAAATTATTTTTTCCTTCTTCTTCTTTCTCTTGGTTGCCTGTTCCTCCTCCTGTTTCCTTCTGTGGTAATCCTTCATCCCCTTGTCCTTCATCAGTATCTCCTTCCTCTTCAGTGTTTCCTTCATGCACCTGTCCGTCCACCTGATGCTCCAGACCTCCTTCCTCTCCCTCCATCCAACACTCACACTTATTTAAAATTTTTTGACACTCCGGGCATCTGACCGCGTTGCAGTCCCTTGCGAAATGTCCCCTTTCCTCGCACTTGTGACACTTAAATTCAGGGCATTCTTTAAGCAGGTGATCTGGGCTCATGCACAGCTTACAGGTCTTCACCTGGTGGCTGTGCATCACCCTAAAGTACTGCGGCCCTTCTGCTGTTTCCAGCTTTGTGCTGTAGGGCAATGATGCCACCTCCTTGGGGAATCGCACTTTTAAAAACCTTGTTCCATCCTCTATTTCAGTGCCCGGGTAGCATCTTCTTTTTAATTTTGATATGGGATTAACTCCCCATCCCTCCAATTTTCTAAAAATGTCTTTATCATCAAGGTAGACGGGCAGGTGCATGAAGGAAACAACATAATCTCTATTTTGCAGTTTCTTTATTTCACAGTTCACTCCTTTAATTAACAATCCCTCAGTCAGTTCATCACATGTTTCTTCTTTTTCCATTGTCAGTTCATATTCCTTTCCTTGTCTTGGCCTTAGTGCTAAGATTTTCCCATATCCACATTTGTCCGTCACCGCTTTAATAATATCCACAGCTCTCACCTCATTTACGTTCTCCACATTCACAATCACAGTTGCCTCTTTTAAGTATTTCCTTTCACCAAATTTATCTCTTGCATCTTGTTTTTTACCGTGTCCTGCTCGTTGTCGATACTCCAGTCCAGGGTCGTTTGCCATGCGTGTCTCTCCAGCCAGTCCAGTGTCGTTTGCCTTACGTGTCTCTCCAGCCAATCCAGTGTCGTTTGCCATACGTGTCTCTCCAGCCAGTCCAGTGTCATTTGCCTTACGTGTCTCTCCAGCCAATCCAGTGTCGTTTGCCATGCGTGTCTCTCCAGCCAGTCCAGTGTCGTTTGCCATGCGTGTTTCTCCAGCCAGTCCAGTGTCGTTTGCCAATAATCCATCCATTGTAAAAAAATACAAACAAAAAATTAACCACCCTCCAGCCAGCAAGATGCTGCTGTTAGGTGGTTTAAAACTGAAAAACCACACAAAAAATAAACTAAAAGTCCAAAAACAACTCACAAAACAAACACTAACAGAAAAATCAAAATGGAGGAGAGCCTTCCTCTCCAAACTGCAGCCAACACTTCCTGTAGCTCTCTAGCGCCCTCAGGTTGGTATGGCCGTAAGCGAAGACTGTTGCAAAGAGAGGGCTATTTAAAGACCAGCCAATCTAATCGCCAGTACATTATATAAGTAGGAAAGAAAACCCAAAAGCTTAAAGCACCTGGTATTCCTAGGCAGTCTCTCATCAAAGTACTAACCAGACCTAAACCTGCTAAGATTCAGAGATCGGGCATTGACTCTTTTTTTTTTTTTTTTTTTTTTTAATGAAAGATTATTATATAATTCGTGAAATTTTCCAAAAAGATTAAAGCACCTGGTATTCCCAAGCAACCTCCCATCCATGTACTAACCAGGCCCAAACCTGCTAATATTCAGAGATCGGGCATTGA
>NC_068417.1:46360793-46370793 GCF_023724105.1 Carassius gibelio
TCCTTTTCTAATCCTTCAAAACCTATTCCTTTAATATTTTCATCTTCCCCAACCACTAAACCCAGTGGTTCAGCAACTATACTATACAATAATGCAGATAAAGGACACCCTTGTCTTACTGATCTTGTTATACTAAATACATCAGTTAAAAACCCATTACACTTTATACAACTAATTGCCCCTTTGTATAAAACTCTAATCCATTTTATAAAATTATTCCCAAAACCAAAATGCTCTAAAAGTTCAAATAAAAAATCATATTCTACCCTATCAAATGCTTTTTCCAAATCTAAACTAATTATGTATCCTTCTTTATTATTCTCTGTCATATAACTTATTTTTTCTCTTATATTACTAACTGTATCACTTATTTCTCTCCCTATTATTGAATATGATTGATTTGTTGTTATTATTTCAGGTAGAACCTTCTTTAATCGATTTGCTAACATTTTTGCAAGAATTTTAAAATCTGTATTTAACATTGATATAGGTCTATAGTTCTTTAAATCAGCTGAATCACCTCTTTTTTTAAAAATTAGCTTTACCAATCCTACTCTCATCAATTGACTTGCTTGCCCTCTATCATAAATTTCCTCATACACGGGTTTTAAAATGGGGATTAAAATATCCTTAAAAACTCTATAAAATTCACTAGTCAAACCATCTGCTCCAGGACTCTTCCCATTGTTTAACTGTACTATTGCTGTCTCTATTTCTTCCTCTAAAAAATCCTTATCGCACATTTCTTTATCCTCTTTAACTACTTTTTTTTTAACACTCTTTAATAAAACCTGCTTTTCCTCCTCTTTTATACCTTCGCTTTTAAATAGATCTGCATAAAATTCCCTTACACTTTGCAAAATCTCTTTGGACTCTTTTACTCTTCTCCCATCCTTTTTTAATACTTCCTTTATTGTATCAGCCTTTTGTCTACTTTCCTCTAAATTAAAAAAGAAATGTGTACACCTTTCTCCTTCCATCACATTCTTTACCCTACTTCTTATCATAGCTCCTCTACATTTTTCTTCTTCTATTTCTTTTAATTTTTCCTCGTAAATTATAATCCTTTCTATATCTCCATTTTCTTTTTGTAATTCCTCTTTCAAAATATTCCTAACTGCTACTTCTTCTCCCCTTTTAATCTTTTGTTTCAATCTACTATACCTCAATGAATACTTTTTTATTTCATATTTTACATTATCCCACCACACCCTCTTATCTTCTTCGAACATCCCTTTCCCTCTCTCATTCATTATTATTGTTTCCACTGCAAATTTATAGTTCTCATCTTTTAAAAGTTCATTATTTAAACACCATATCCCCTTTCCCCTCTCTACACCAGTTTCATTAAAATTAACTATTAACATACTATGATCACTAAGAGATGTAATTTTGTAATATATCTTGTCAATATTTCTTTCCATATTTCTTTTAATCAACATAAAATCTATTCTACTCTGCTTAATTTTATCTTTTACTAACTGTTGCCTTGAAAAATCTTTTATTCCTTCATTTCGTTCTCTCCATATATCTATTAGATCATTTTTATCAATTAATTTAAGCAATTCATCCCTTCCACTATCTCTTTTAAAAACCATATCTTTGGCTATATCCATTCTACTCAAAGCAGTGTTAAAGTCACCCATTAATACAACCTTTTCCCACTTTTCTATATAATCATTTAAATTATTAAAAAATATTTTCTTTTCATCCTCTGCATTTGGAGCATGTACATTACATAAAATTATAGTTTCTCCTCCACAGACCATTTTCACAATTATACATTTGCCTTCTTTATCACAATATATAATTTTAACATCATCACATGTATTTCTTTTAACTAAAACTGCAACTCCTTTTCCTCTTTCACCATCACCATTATTATAATAAATTTCCCCCTTCCATCTTCTTTTAACATCTTCCATCTTTTCATTTTTCCAATTTGTTTCTTGCAATAAGATCACATTTGATTTTTTACACAGTTCTTTCACTTTTTCAAATTTTTCCTCTTTCAATAAACCTCTAACATTTAATGATATAATACTTAAAAGGCTAATAATTAAAAAGTTATTTCCTATATACATCCTTCATTTTCTTCTTCCCTATTCATCAGTACCCCAAATCTGTTTTCATCAAATTCCTTTCTTTTCTTCTGCCTTTTATTTTTAACCATTTCTATATTGGGGGTTACCTTTATGGATCTTCTTCTCTGTATTCTTTCCTTTCCCATTCCATTAGATTCCTCGTTGTCTCCTTTTCCCAAATCCTCTTCTGTTTCCAAGTTATTTTGTACTTCTTCCATTTTGTCCTGTTCCTCCGTCATTGTTTGCATTGTCTCTAGTGATGTTTGAATGTCACTTTCCATTTGTCCATCATTGTCCTTTTCTTTCTGATGCTCCACTTCATTTTCTGCACTGTCCATCAAGCCATTTTGTTCTTCTTCCTCCATCCTTTCCAGTGGATGTATATCCTTTTCTGTTGAGTCCTGAATTACCTTCCATCCTTGTCCTTCTACACTCAAAATTTCAGTCTCTTTTATTTGGTTATCATCTCCTTCTTCTTCTTCATTCTCCATCCAACACTCACACTTCACCAATGCACGTTTACAATCTGGGCACTTTACAGCATTGCAATTACGAGCATAATGTCCCTGCTCCTCACACTCATGACACTTCAAATCAGGGCAGTCTTTGAAGACATGACCAGGATCCATGCATAGCCTACAGATTTTTGTCTGCCTATCATGCATGATCCTGAAGTATTGTGGCCCTTCGGCCGTTTCAAATTTGGTACTATAGGGCAGGGATACCACCTCTTTTGGAAATCGGACTTTAAGGTATCTTGTTCCATCCGCTATTCTTGTGGCAGGGTAGTATCGCCTTTTAATGTCTGATGTCGGGGCTACGCCCCACATTTCCAACTTTGAAAGAATGTCTTTATTATCGATATATGCTGGTAAGTGCATAAAAGAAACAATGCATTCTCTTGTCTGCAATTTCCTGATTTCACACATCTTCTCTTTTATCATTAAACCATCCATTAAATCATCACACATATGTTCATCCTCCAAAGTCAGTTCATATTCTCTATCTGGTCTTGGTCTTACGGCCAACAGCTTTCCAAATCCAATCTTTGCTGTCACAGCCTCTATAATGTCTTCCACCTTTGCATCTCTTAAATCCATCAGATTCACAATTACTGTAGCTTCCTTCAGAAAAGACTTGTTTGCAAATCGTTCCTTTGCTTTGCCACCAAAACTATTACTATTCCTTCGAATTCCAGTATCTTTTGCCATTTGTTGTCCACATTCTTCCTTTCGTGTTTCTCTTGCCATATCCTTATTCATTACCGTTAATCCATCCGTTGTTGACATTTCCAAAAAATAAAACTCCCCCCAGCAGCTTTAACTGCTGGGGAGTCCAATTTAGAAAAATTATAAGAGACAAAAAAAGAAATAACAAACTAACAAAACAACAAAAAAGGTGGGCCTCTCCCACCAACTGCTATTGCAATGCTTCCTGCCAACTCACTTCCTGTTGCACTCTATCGCCCCCAGGTTGGTATGGCCGTAAGCGAAGACTGTTGCAAAGAGAGGGCTATTTAAAGACCAGCCAATCTAATCGCCAGTACATTATATAAGTAGGAAAGAAAACCCAAAAGCTTAAAGCACCTGGTATTCCCAAGCAACCTCCCATCCATGTACTAACCAGGCCCAAACCTGCTAATATTCAGAGATCGGGCATTGACTCTATTTTTTGGCAAAATTATTATATACTAAGTGAAAAATGTCCAAAAAGCTTACAGCACCCGGTATTCCCAGGCGGTCTCCCATCCAAGTACTAACCAGGCCCAAACCTGCTTAGCTTCCGAGATCAGACGAGATCGGGCATAGCCAGGTTGGTATGGCCGTAAGCGAAGACTGTTGCAAAGAGAGGGCTATTTAAAGACCAGCCAATCTAATCGCCAGTACATTATATAAGTAGGAAAGAAAACCCAAAAGCTTAAAGCACCTGGTATTCCTAGGCAGTCTCTCATCAAAGTACTAACCAGACCTAAACCTGCTAAGATTCAGAGATCGGGCATTGACTCTTTTTTTTTTTTTAATGAAAGATTATCATATAATTCGTGAAAGTTTCCAAAAAGATTAAAGCACCTGGTATTCCCAAGCAATCTCCCATCCATGTACTAACCAGGCCCAAACCTGCTAATATTCAGAGATCGGGCATTGACTCTATTTTTTGGCAAAATTATTATATACTAAGTGAAAAATGTCCAAAAAACTTACAGCACCCGGTATTCCCAGGCGGTCTCCCATCCAAGTACTAACCAGGCCCAAAACTGCTTAGCTTCCGAGATCAGACGAGATCGGGCATAGCCAGGTTGGTATGGCCGTAAGCGAAGACTGTTGCAAAGAGAGGGCTATTTAAAGACCAGCCAATCTAATCGCCAGTACATTATATAAGTAGGAAAGAAAACCCAAAAGCTTAAAGCACCTGGTATTCCTAGGCAGTCTCTCATCAAAGTACTAACCAGACCTAAACCTGCTAAGATTCAGAGATCGGGCATTGACTCTTTTTTTTTTTTTTAATGAAAGATTATTATATAATTCGTGAAAGTTTCCAAAAAGATTAAAGCACCTGGTATTCCCAAGCAATCTCCCATCCATGTACTAACCAGGCCCAAACCTGCTAATATTCAGAGATCGGGCATTGACTCTATTTTTTGGCAAAATTATTATATACTAAGTGAAAAATGTCCAAAAAGCTTACAGCACCCGGTATTCCTAGGCAGTCTCTCATCAAAGTACTAACCAGACCTAAACCTGCTAAGATTCAGAGATCGGGCATTGACTCTTTTTTTTTTTTTAATGAAAGATTATTATATAATTCGTGAAAGTTTCCAAAAAGATTAAAGCACCTGGTATTCCCAAGCAATCTCCCATCCATGTACTAACCAGGCCCAAACCTGCTAATATTCAGAGATCGGGCATTGACTCTATTTTTTGGCAAAATTATTATATACTAAGTGAAAAATGTCCAAAAAACTTACAGCACCCGGTATTCCCAGGCGGTCTCCCATCCAAGTACTAACCAGGCCCAAACCTGCTTAGCTTCCGAGATCAGACGAGATCGGGCATAGCCAGGTTGGTATGGCCGTAAGCAAAGACTGTTGCAAAGAGAGGGCTATTTAAAGACCAGCCAATCTAATCGCCAGTACATTATATAAGTAGGAAAGAAAACCCAAAAGCTTAAAGCACCTGGTATTCCTAGGCAGTCTCTCATCAAAGTACTAACCAGACCTAAACCTGCTAAGATTCAGAGATCGGGCATTGACTCTTTTTTTTTTTTTTTAATGAAAGATTATTATATAATTCGTGAAATTTTCCAAAAAGATTAAAGCACCTGGTATTCCCAAGCAACCTCCCATCCATGTACTAACCAGGCCCAAACCTGCTAATATTCAGAGATCGGGCATTGACTCTATTTTTTGGCAAAATTATTATATACTAAGTGAAAAATGTCCAAAAAGCTTACAGCACCCGGTATTCCCAGGCGGTCTCCCATCCAAGTACTAACCAGGCCCAAACCTGCTTAGCTTCCGAGATCAGACGAGATCGGGCATAGCTTTTTTTTTTTTTTTTTTTTTTTTATTATAAAATAATTTCGACATTTACAGTAAATACATAATATATTTCAACATTACATTTTCAACAACCCTCCATTTACACTTTTCAAAAATTAAATACAAGTTCGTTCAATTCTGTAACAGAAATAAATTTGCTTCCCTCAACAAAAAAGTTACAGAATTCCTCACACATATATATTTTAATCATCTTTATGTGTTGCTTTATCAAAGTCCTGAAAATACACCATACATTTTCTTTTCTTTTTTCAAAATATGCTACATTTCTCCTCAATCGTACTGCATACCTTGCAAAACTTAACATCATATTTAAGAGCTGCACATTCCCTCTTACCTTCTTTTCCTGTACCATACCAAACAAAAATATCTTGCCCCACTCGTTATCCACAAATTTTATTTCCTCCCAATTCTTCCTCACACATTGCTTTAATAATTCATGATAATCTTTTAAACTCTGACATTCTACATAAAAATGCATTAAGGTCTCAACCTCGCTGTCACACACATCACATTCTCTCGCAATGCTTTTGTCAACCTGATGCAAAACCTCCTTTGTATATACTCTATTATGTCGCAATATGAAATCATTATGTTCACATTCCATTGAATTGTATCTAACACCTAGGTTTATCCACAGCATTTCTGGTTTTAACTCCGGGAATAGATTTCTCCAATAAATTTCAGCAGCAGGTCTTCTAACTTCTTTTTTCACCATAATCCTATAGAAAGCTTTTAATGGAACCTTTGACAATTCTACCATGCAACCACTCTGTACAATATACATTTCGGGAAACTTGTACTCTTTTGTTTTTGAAACTTGTTTTTCTATCAGAGCAATCCAATCTCTTGGAATGCTATTCTTAATTTTTTCAAAAATATTAAGCACTGTACCTTTTCTGATATTTTCATTCTCTTCCATTACAATATCCAGGATTGCCTGTGAGGGCAAGAAACCTGGGACAACTTCATACATATAGTCCTTTATCTGGTATAGACCAACCTTCATAAAACTTTTGTTTTCCAACATTTTCCCTTTATCTAATATCTTAGGATTCAAAAACACTGGTTGATTTAGTACTAATTCAGGCAAATTACACTTATAAGACACCTGCGGCAGAAATTCAGCCCAAGCTTGGAAGACTTCTTTATAGAATTGTGGCATATCCTTTATCATGGACTCCTTTAAACACATAAAAAGATTACTCTGGTTACATGTCCCAAACTTCTCCAAACAATCCTTCATACAATATTTCCAACCATATATTTCTTTACTATATAAATATTTCTTAACAATTTTAAGCCGTAATGCTTTTCTCTTTACATCCAAGTCCATCAATTTCAAGCCTCCCTCCTTGATATCTGCAATCAGTACCTTTTTTGAGATCCTTACATTTTTCCCTCCCCACAAGAAATCTACTACAATGGAGTTTGCATCTTTTAAAACCCACTCTGGCATGTCCAGCACACTCAGTGAATGAACAAATCTTGACATTAACAATACATTGATAACAGTGACTTTCCCTTTCAGTGTAAGACCTCTTAATTTCCAGTAGCTCACAATTCGCCTTATCTTCTGTAGGACTACCGACCAAGAAACATCCCTCGCCTTACTATCTTCAATACCTATATTAACCCCCAGTACTTTAATATAATCCTTAACAGCTTTAAAAGGAATACCACACTCAGATATTTTATTTTCCCCAAAGAACATGATTTCAGACTTTTCAACATTAATTTTTGCCCCAGCCGCTCTACCATATGTATTCATGTGCTCCATTATCCTCGTTATACTATCCATATCCCTCACAGTAAATGTAGTATCATCTGCATATTGATGAATTAAGCTGACCCCGTCTCCTGCGAATTTGATAGACTTCAGCTCCTTATCTGCTTTTATTAAAGTTGCCAGAGGCTCAACAGTTATACAATAGAGCAGGGCAGACAAAGGGCAACCCTGCCTTATGGACCTCTCTACAACAAACTCATCTGTTATCAAACCATTACACTTCACCACACTATGTGCACTATTATAAAGCAGCTTTATCCACGATCTAAATCTACCCCCAAATCCGAACGTTTCCAAAGCTTTCTCCAAAAATGTATGCTCCACCCTATCAAAAGCTTTATTTAAGTCCAAACTTAACAGAATGCCTCCTTCTTTCTTCATATAAAAAACAACATCTCTAATTGTACTTATAATATCAGCAATATCTCTCCCAGGTATACTATAAGCCTGTGTTGGGGCAACAATACTCCCTATTACCTTTTTTAGCCTATTCGCTAGAATTTTTGCCAATATTTTGTAATCAGTATTTAAGAGACTAATTGGTCTATAATTTTCTAATCTTAATCTACTCCCTTTATTTTTAAATAAAATGCTTAACACTCCTGCAACCATTGTCTTAGGCACATCCTGCTTTTCTTCCATATACTGATATAGCTCTAACAATATTGGCCCTAGAACATCCCTAAAAGTTCTATAAAACTCAGCAGTTAGGCCATCTGAGCCTGGGCTCTTATTAATGTTTAGACTGGAGATTGCCTCATTGATTTCCAACATAGAGATATCATTATCACAGAGCATCCTGTCTATATCTGACAATCTAGCACTAACTGTACTTAACACCTTTCCCATACATTCCATATTTACCCCTTCTTTCTTGAATAGTGACCTATAAAAGGATTCAACAGTATCCAAAATCCCTACCAAATCACTCACTTTTTTACCCTTCCCATCTTCCAACTCGGTAATACAGATTTTTCTCTGATTTTGCCTCTCCATGCCCAAAAAAAAGGACGTGCATTTCTCACCCTCTAAGGCATACTTCACCCTACTTCTTACAATAGCTCCCTTACATCTTTTAATTTCATGTTTATTCAAATCAGCCTTAAATTTTAAATAATTTGTCAAATCATGATTTGGATCACTGCTTATCTGTTCCAGTTCTACAGAAATTTTATTTTGCAGATCTTTGTAATCCCTCCTCTCCATGCTATTCTTTTCCTTTGCATGTTTAATACTCAGCATCTTCATTTTCAGCTTTAAACCCTCCCACTTTACACACACATTTTCAAAGCCTAGCTTTCTTCCCCATTCAGATTTTATACACTCATAGATCTTAGCCCTATAATTAACATCATTTAATAAACTTGCATTGAAACACCAGAGCCCCCCACCTTTGTGTTGCATTCTTTGACCCACTTGAAATTCCAGGACTGCATGGTCACTAAATGCTATGAACTTATAAGTTATATTTTTAATACACTGAACTATGTTCTGCCTCACCAGACAAAGATCAATTCTGCTTTGTTTTAAAGAATTGAGCACAATCTGTCTTCTTGAATACCCTCTTTTATCAGGGTTTTCTAATCTCCAGAGATCAACCAGGTTCACTTTATTCATTAGGTTTATAAGTTCAATCCTTGATGAGTCCCTTCTGTAGCTCATATCATTTGCAGCATCCATTCTACTGCACCAAACATTAAAATCACCCACACAGATGCAGTTATCCGTGCAAAGTGTTCTTAAATGCTTAAAAAGCATCCTTCTTTCTTTTTCATTATTCGGTGCATAAACATTAATCAACTTGTAAACACAGTTTTGAAACTCAAAATCTATAATTAAAACTCTTCCTTCATTATCAGCATAAACTTCCTTAACATTTTGTACTGCGTTGCTTTTAACTAAACAAGCCACTCCACAAGCCCTCCTACTGCCATGACTTACAAAAATATGATGAGACCATTTCCTCTTCACTTCTCTCATTTTGCTGCTATCCCAATTTGTTTCTTGGAAACAATAAATGTCTGCTTTCACAGCTGTTATGATATTTTCAAATTTACACATGTTACCAAGACCATTAGCATTTAGGGACACAATTTTAATCATAGCAGCAGTAAGGGTGAAAACAAAAGAGAAAAGATAGCCCTCATTTCTTTTTCTTCATGTTTCCTTTCTCTCCCTTGTCATTTAGTGTTCTTTTTTTCCTAACAAGCAGTTGCAGATTTTCACTTCTCCCTTCCTCATACAAATCATAATCATCATCATCATCATCATCATCATCATCATCATCATCAACATCATCAACATTTTCATTTCCATCACACTTGAGAGCAGTCTTAACAGAGGCCAATGATTGTGAAGTAGCATTGCCCATAGTTGCTTTACCCACAAACCTGTTCTTTACTTGACTGTCCATGCAACTCTTAACCAGTCCTGCTCCAGCACTTTGAGCTGTGTGATCTTTTAGCACTGAATGCAACAGCTGACTTTCAAAGTCGTCCAAAGTATTCCCTAGTGTGCCTCCATGAACAGATCCATTCTCCTCCTCGTTTACCCCACTGGACAAATCTGCTC
>NC_068417.1:46445793-46450793 GCF_023724105.1 Carassius gibelio
AAGACCAGCCAATCTAATCGCCAGTACATTATATAAGTAGGAAAGAAAACCCAAAAGCTTAAAGCACCTGGTATTCCTAGGCAGTCTCTCATCAAAGTGCTAACCATACCTAAACCTGCTAAGATTCAGAGATCGGGCATTGACTCTTTTTTTTTTTGTTTTGTTTTTTTTTTAAATGAAAGATTATTATATAATTCGTGAAATTTTCCAAAGAGATTAAAGCACCTGGTATTCCCAGGCAGTCTCTCATCAAAGTGCTAACCAGACCTAAACCTGCTAAGATTCAGAGATCGGGCATTGACTCTATTTTTTGGCAAAATTATTATATACTAAGTGAAAAATGTCCAAAAAGCTTACAGCACCTGGTATTCCCAGGCAGTCTCCCATCCATGTACTAACCAGGCCCAAACCTGTTAATATTCAGAGATCGGGCATTGACTCTATTTTTTGGCAAAATTATTATATACTAAGTGAAAAATGTCCAAAAAGCTTACAGCACCTGGTATTCCCAGGCGGTCTCCCATCCAAGTACTAACCAGGCCCAAACCTGCTTAGCTTCCGAGATCAGACGAGATCGGGCATAGCCAGGTTGGTATGGCCGTACGCGAAGACAGCAGCAAAGAGAGGGCTATTTAAAGACCAGCCAATCTAATCGCCAGTACATTATATAAGTAGGAAAGAAAACCCAAAAGCTTAAAGCACCTGGTATTCCTAGGCAGTCTATCATCAAAGTGCTAACCATACCTAAACCTGCTAAGATTCAGAGATCGGGCATTGACTCTATTTTTTGGCAAAATTATTATATACTAAGTGAAAAATGTCCAAAAAGCTTACAGCACCTGGTATTCCCAGGCAGTCTCCCATCCATGTACTAACCAGGCCCAAACCTGTTAATATTCAGAGATCGGGCATTGACTCTATTTTTTTTTTTTTTTTTTTTTAATGAAAGATTATTATATAATTCGTGAAATTTTTCAAACAGATTAAAGCACCTGGTATTCCCAGGCAGTCTCCCATCCATGTACTAACCAGGCCCAAACCTGCTAATATTCAGAGATCGGGCATTGACTCTATTTTTTGGCAAAATTATTATATACTAAGTGAAAAATGTCCAAAAAGCTTACAGCACCTGGTATTCCCAGGCGGTCTCCCATCCAAGTACTAACCAGGCCCAAACCTGCTTAGCTTCCGAGATCAGACGAGATCGGGCATAGCCAGGTTGGTATGGCCGTAAGCAAAGACTGCTGCAAAGAGAGGGCTATTTAAAGACCAGCCAATCTAATCGCCAGTACATTATATAAGTAGGAAAGAAAACCCAAAAGCTTAAAGCACCTGGTATTCCTAGGCAGTCTCTCATCAAAGTGCTAACCATACCTAAACCTGCTAAGATTCAGAGATCGGGCATTGACTCTTTTTTTTTTTTTTTTTTTTTTTTTTTAAATGAAAGATTATTATATAATTCGTGAAATTTTCCAAAGAGATTAAAGCACCTGGTATTCCCAGGCAGTCTCTCATCAAAGTGCTAACCAGACCTAAACCTGCTAAGATTCAGAGATCGGGCATTGACTCTATTTTTTGGCAAAATTATTATATACTAAGTGAAAAATGTCCAAAAAGCTTACAGCACCTGGTATTCCCAGGCAGTCTCCCATCCATGTACTAACCAGGCCCAAACCTGTTAATATTCAGAGATCGGGCATTGACTCTATTTTTTGGCAAAATTATTATATACTAAGTGAAAAATGTCCAAAAAGCTTACAGCACCTGGTATTCCCAGGCGGTCTCCCATCCAAGTACTAACCAGGCCCAAACCTGCTTAGCTTCCGAGATCAGACGAGATCGGGCATAGCCAGGTTGGTATGGCCGTAAGCGAAGACAGCAGCAAAGAGAGGGCTATTTAAAGACCAGCCAATCTAATCGCCAGTACATTATATAAGTAAGAAAGAAAACCCAAAAGCTTAAAGCACCTGGTATTCCTAGGCAGTCTCTCATCAAAGTGCTAACCATACCTAAACCTGCTAAGATTCAGAGATCGGGCATTGACTCTATTTTTTGGCAAAATTATTATATACTAAGTGAAAAATGTCCAAAAAGCTTACAGCACCTGGTATTCCCAGGCAGTCTCCCATCCATGTACTAACCAGGCCCAAACTTGTTAATATTCAGAGATCGGGCATTGACTCTATTTTTTGGCAAAATTATTATATACTAAGTGAAAAATGTCCAAAAAGCTTACAGCACCTGGTATTCCCAGGCAGTCTCCCATCCATGTACTAACCAGGCCCAAACATGCTAATATTCAGAGATCGGGCATTGACTCTATTTTTTTTTTTTTTTTTTTTTTAATGAAAGATTATTATATAATTCGTGAAATTTTTCAAACAGATTAAAGCACCTGGTATTCCCAGGCAGTCTCCCATCCATGTACTAACCAGGCCCAAACCTGCTTAGCTTCCGAGATCAGACGAGATCGGGCATAGCCAGGTTGGTATGGCCGTAAGCGAAGACAGCAGCAAAGAGAGGGCTATTTAAAGACCAGCCAATCTAATCGCCAGTACATTATATAAGTAGGAAAGAAAACCCAAAAGCTTATAGCACCTGGTATTCCTAGGCAGTCTCTCATCAAAGTGCTAACCATACCTAAACCTGCTAAGATTCAGAGATCGGGCATTGACTCTTTTTATTTTATTTTTTTTTTTAAATGAAAGATTATTATATAATTCGTGAAATTTTCCAAAGAGATTAAAGCACCTGGTATTCCCAGGCAGTCTCTCATCAAAGTGCTAACCAGACCTAAACCTGCTAAGATTCAGAGATCGGGCATTGACTCTATTTTTTGGCAAAATTATTATATACTAAGTGAAAAATGTCCAAAAAGCTTACAGCACCTGGTATTCCCAGGCAGTCTCCCATCCATGTACTAACCAGGCCCAAACCTGTTAATATTCAGAGATCGGGCATTGACTCTATTTTTTGGCAAAATTATTATATACTAAGTGAAAAATGTCCAAAAAGCTTACAGCACCTGGTATTTCCAGGCAGTCTCCCATCCATGTACTAACCAGGCCCAAACCTGTTAATATTCAGAGATCGGGCATTGACTCTATTTTTTTTTTTTTTTTTTTTTAATGAAAGATTATTATATAATTCGTGAAATTTTTCAAACAGATTAAAGCACCTGGTATTCCCAGGCAGTCTCCCATCCATGTACTAACCAGGCCCAAACCTGCTAATATTCAGAGATCGGGCATTGACTCTATTTTTTGGCAAAATTATTATATACTAAGTGAAAAATGTCCAAAAAGCTTACAGCACCTGGTATTCCCAGGCGGTCTCCCATCCAAGTACTAACCAGGCCCAAACCTGCTTAGCTTCCGAGATCAGACGAGATCGGGCATAGCCAGGTTGGTATGGCCGTAAGCGAAGACAGCAGAAAAGAGAGGGCTATTTAAAGACCAGCCAATCTAATCGCCAGTACATTATATAAGTAGGAAAGAAAACCCAAAAGCTTAAAGCACCTGGTATTCCTAGGCAGTCTCTCATCAAAGTGCTAACCATACCTAAACCTGCTAAGATTCAGAGATCGGGCATTGACTCTTTTTTTTTTTTTTTTTTTTTTTAAATGAAAGATTATTATATAATTCGTGAAATTTTCCAAAGAGATTAAAGCACCTGGTATTCCCAGGCAGTCTCTCATCAAAGTGCTAACCAGACCTAAACCTGCTAATATTCAGAGATCGGGCATTGACTCTATTTTTTGGCAAAATTATTATATACTAAGTGAAAAATGTCCAAAAAGCTTACAGCACCTGGTATTCCCAGGCAGTCTCCCATCCATGTACTAACCAGGCCCAAACCTGTTAATATTCAGAGATCGGGCATTGACTCTATTTTTTGGCAAAATTATTATATACTAAGTGAAAAATGTCCAAAAAGCTTACAGCACCTGGTATTCCCAGGCGGTCTCCCATCCAAGTACTAACCAGGCCCAAACCTGCTTAGCTTCCGAGATCAGACGAGATCGGGCATAGCCAGGTTGGTATGGCCGTAAGCGAAGACAGCAGCAAAGAGAGGGCTATTTAAAGACCAGCCAATCTAATCGCCAGTACATTATATAAGTAGGAAAGAAAACCCAAAAGCTTAAAGCACCTGGTATTCCTAGGCAGTCTCTCATCAAAGTGCTAACCATACCTAAACCTGCTAAGATTCAGAGATCGGGCATTGACTCTATTTTTTGGCAAAATTATTATATACTAAGTGAAAAATGTCCAAAAAGCTTACAGCACCTGGTATTCCCAGGCAGTCTCCCATCCATGTACTAACCAGGCCCAAACCTGTTAATATTCAGAGATCGGGCATTGACTCTATTTTTTTTTTTTTTTTTTTTTTAATGAAAGATTATTATATAATTCGTGAAATTTTTCAAACAGATTAAAGCACCTGGTATTCCCAGGCAGTCTCCCATCCATGTACTAACCAGGCCCAAACCTGCTAATATTCAGAGATCGGGCATTGACTCTATTTTTTGGCAAAATTATTATATACTAAGTGAAAAATGTCCAAAAAGATTACAGCACCTGGTATTCCCAGGCGGTCTCCCATCCAAGTACTAACCAGGCCCAAACCTGCTTAGCTTCCGAGATCAGACGAGATCGGGCATAGCCAGGTTGGTATGGCCGTAAGCAAAGACTGCTGCAAAGAGAGGGCTATTTAAAGACCAGCCAATCTAATCGCCAGTACATTATATAAGTAGGAAAGAAAACCCAAAAGCTTAAAGCACCTGGTATTCCTAGGCAGTCTCTCATCAAAGTGCTAACCATACCTAAACCTGCTAAGATTCAGAGATCGGGCATTGACTCTTTTTTTTTTTTTTTTTTTTTTTTTTAAATGAAAGATTATTATATAATTCGTGAAATTTTCCAAAGAGATTAAAGCACCTGGTATTCCCAGGCAGTCTCTCATCAAAGTGCTAACCAGACCTAAACCTGCTAAGATTCAGA
>NC_068417.1:46470793-46475793 GCF_023724105.1 Carassius gibelio
CATGTACTAACCAGGCCCAAACCTGTTAATATTCAGAGATCGGGCATTGACTCTATTTTTTGGCAAAATTATTATATACTAAGTGAAAAATGTCCAAAAAGCTTACAGCACCTGGTATTCCCAGGCGGTCTCCCATCCAAGTACTAACCAGGCCCAAACCTGCTTAGCTTCCGAGATCAGACGAGATCGGGCATAGCCAGGTTGGTATGGCCGTAAGCGAAGACAGCAGCAAAGAGAGGGCTATTTAAAGACCAGCCAATCTAATCGCCAGTACATTATATAAGTAGGAAAGAAAACCCAAAAGCTTAAAGCACCTGGTATTCCTAGGCAGTCTATCATCAAAGTGCTAACCATACCTAAACCTGCTAAGATTCAGAGATCGGGCATTGACTCTATTTTTTGGCAAAATTATTATATACTAAGTGAAAAATGTCCAAAAAGCTTACAGCACCTGGTATTCCCAGGCAGTCTCCCATCCATGTACTAACCAGGCCCAAACCTGTTAATATTCAGAGATCGGGCATTGACTCTATTTTTTTTTTTTTTTTTTTTTAATGAAAGATTATTATATAATTCGTGAAATTTTTCAAACAGATTAAAGCACCTGGTATTCCCAGGCAGTCTCCCATCCATGTACTAACCAGGCCCAAACCTGCTAATATTCAGAGATCGGGCATTGACTCTATTTTTTGGCAAAATTATTATATACTAAGTGAAAAATGTCCAAAAAGCTTACAGCACCTGGTATTCCCAGGCGGTCTCCCATCCAAGTACTAACCAGGCCCAAACCTGCTTAGCTTCCGAGATCAGACGAGATCGGGCATAGCCAGGTTGGTATGGCCGTAAGCAAAGACTGCTGCAAAGAGAGGGCTATTTAAAGACCAGCCAATCTAATCGCCAGTACATTATATAAGTAGGAAAGAAAACCCAAAAGCTTAAAGCACCTGGTATTCCTAGGCAGTCTCTCATCAAAGTGCTAACCATACCTAAACCTGCTAAGATTCAGAGATCGGGCATTGACTCTTTTTTTTTTTTTTTTTTTTTTTTAAATGAAAGATTATTATATAATTCGTGAAATTTTCCAAAGAGATTAAAGCACCTGGTATTCCCAGGCAGTCTCTCATCAAAGTGCTAACCAGACCTAAACCTGCTAAGATTCAGAGATCGGGCATTGACTCTATTTTTTGGCAAAATTATTATATACTAAGTGAAAAATGTCCAAAAAGCTTACAGCACCTGGTATTCCCAGGCAGTCTCCCATCCATGTACTAACCAGGCCCAAACCTGTTAATATTCAGAGATCGGGCATTGACTCTATTTTTTGGCAAAATTATTATATACTAAGTGAAAAATGTCCAAAAAGCTTACAGCACCTGGTATTCCCAGGCGGTCTCCCATCCAAGTACTAACCAGGCCCAAACCTGCTTAGCTTCCGAGATCAGACGAGATCGGGCATAGCCAGGTTGGTATGGCCGTAAGCGAAGACAGCAGCAAAGAGAGGGCTATTTAAAGACCAGCCAATCTAATCGCCAGTACATTATATAAGTAAGAAAGAAAACCCAAAAGCTTAAAGCACCTGGTATTCCTAGGCAGTCTCTCATCAAAGTGCTAACCATACCTAAACCTGCTAAGATTCAGAGATCGGGCATTGACTCTATTTTTTGGCAAAATTATTATATACTAAGTGAAAAATGTCCAAAAAGCTTACAGCACCTGGTATTCCCAGGCAGTCTCCCATCCATGTACTAACCAGGCCCAAACTTGTTAATATTCAGAGATCGGGCATTGACTCTATTTTTTGGCAAAATTATTATATACTAAGTGAAAAATGTCCAAAAAGCTTACAGCACCTGGTATTCCCAGGCAGTCTCCCATCCATGTACTAACCAGGCCCAAACATGCTAATATTCAGAGATCGGGCATTGACTCTATTTTTTTTTTTTTTTTTTTTTAATGAAAGATTATTATATAATTCGTGAAATTTTTCAAACAGATTAAAGCACCTGGTATTCCCAGGCAGTCTCCCATCCATGTACTAACCAGGCCCAAACCTGCTTAGCTTCCGAGATCAGACGAGATCGGGCATAGCCAGGTTGGTATGGCCGTAAGCGAAGACAGCAGCAAAGAGAGGGCTATTTAAAGACCAGCCAATCTAATCGCCAGTACATTATATAAGTAGGAAAGAAAACCCAAAAGCTTATAGCACCTGGTATTCCTAGGCAGTCTCTCATCAAAGTGCTAACCATACCTAAACCTGCTAAGATTCAGAGATCGGGCATTGACTCTTTTTATTTTATTTTTTTTTTTAAATGAAAGATTATTATATAATTCGTGAAATTTTCCAAAGAGATTAAAGCACCTGGTATTCCCAGGCAGTCTCTCATCAAAGTGCTAACCAGACCTAAACCTGCTAAGATTCAGAGATCGGGCATTGACTCTATTTTTTGGCAAAATTATTATATACTAAGTGAAAAATGTCCAAAAAGCTTACAGCACCTGGTATTCCCAGGCAGTCTCCCATCCATGTACTAACCAGGCCCAAACCTGTTAATATTCAGAGATCGGGCATTGACTCTATTTTTTGGCAAAATTATTATATACTAAGTGAAAAATGTCCAAAAAGCTTACAGCACCTGGTATTTCCAGGCAGTCTCCCATCCATGTACTAACCAGGCCCAAACCTGTTAATATTCAGAGATCGGGCATTGACTCTATTTTTTTTTTTTTTTTTTTTTTAATGAAAGATTATTATATAATTCGTGAAATTTTTCAAACAGATTAAAGCACCTGGTATTCCCAGGCAGTCTCCCATCCATGTACTAACCAGGCCCAAACCTGCTAATATTCAGAGATCGGGCATTGACTCTATTTTTTGGCAAAATTATTATATACTAAGTGAAAAATGTCCAAAAAGCTTACAGCACCTGGTATTCCCAGGCGGTCTCCCATCCAAGTACTAACCAGGCCCAAACCTGCTTAGCTTCCGAGATCAGACGAGATCGGGCATAGCCAGGTTGGTATGGCCGTAAGCGAAGACAGCAGAAAAGAGAGGGCTATTTAAAGACCAGCCAATCTAATCGCCAGTACATTATATAAGTAGGAAAGAAAACCCAAAAGCTTAAAGCACCTGGTATTCCTAGGCAGTCTCTCATCAAAGTGCTAACCATACCTAAACCTGCTAAGATTCAGAGATCGGGCATTGACTCTTTTTTTTTTTTTTTTTTTTTTTAAATGAAAGATTATTATATAATTCGTGAAATTTTCCAAAGAGATTAAAGCACCTGGTATTCCCAGGCAGTCTCTCATCAAAGTGCTAACCAGACCTAAACCTTGCTAATATTCAGAGATCGGGCATTGACTCTATTTTTTGGCAAAATTATTATATACTAAGTGAAAAATGTCCAAAAAGCTTACAGCACCTGGTATTCCCAGGCAGTCTCCCATCCATGTACTAACCAGGCCCAAACCTGTTAATATTCAGAGATCGGGCATTGACTCTATTTTTTGGCAAAATTATTATATACTAAGTGAAAAATGTCCAAAAAGCTTACAGCACCTGGTATTCCCAGGCGGTCTCCCATCCAAGTACTAACCAGGCCCAAACCTGCTTAGCTTCCGAGATCAGACGAGATCGGGCATAGCCAGGTTGGTATGGCCGTAAGCGAAGACAGCAGCAAAGAGAGGGCTATTTAAAGACCAGCCAATCTAATCGCCAGTACATTATATAAGTAGGAAAGAAAACCCAAAAGCTTAAAGCACCTGATATTCCTAGGCAGTCTCTCATCAAAGTGCTAACCATACCTAAACCTGCTAAGATTCAGAGATCGGGCATTGACTCTATTTTTTGGCAAAATTATTATATACTAAGTGAAAAATGTCCAAAAAGCTTACAGCACCTGGTATTCCCAGGCAGTCTCCCATCCATGTACTAACCAGGCCCAAACCTGTTAATATTCAGAGATCGGGCATTGACTCTATTTTTTGGCAAAATTATTATATACTAAGTGAAAAATGTCCAAAAAGCTTACAGCACCTCGTATTCCCAGGCAGTCTCCCATCCATGTACTAACCAGGCCCAAACCTGCTAATATTCAGAGATCGGGCATTGACTCTATTTTTTGGCAAAATTATTATATACTAAGTGAAAAATGTCCAAAAAGCTTACAGCACCTGGTATTCCCAGGCGGTCTCCCATCCAAGTACTAACCAGGCTCAAACCTGCTTAGCTTCCGAGATCAGACGAGATCGGGCATAGCCAGGTTGGTATGGCCGTAAGCAAAGACTGCTGCAAAGAGAGGGCTATTTAAAGACCAGCCAATCTAATCGCCAGTACATTATATAAGTAGGAAAGAAAACCCAAAAGCTTACAGCACCTGGTATTCCTAGGCAGTCTCTCATCAAAGTGCTAACCATACCTAAACCTGCTAAGATTCAGAGATCGGGCATTGACTCTTTTTTTTTTTTTTTTTTTTTTTTTTTTTTTTTTAAATGAAAGATTATTATATAATTCGTGAAATTTTTTAAAGAGATTAAAGCACCTGGTATTCCCAGGCAGTCTCTCATCAAAGTGCTAACCAGACCTAAACCTGCTAAGATTCAGAGATCGGGCATTGACTCTATTTTTTGGCAAAATTATTATATACTAAGTGAAAAATGTCCAAAAAGCTTACAGCACCTGGTATTCCCAGGCAGTCTCCCATCCATGTACTAACCAGGCCCAAACCTGTTAATATTCAGAGATCGGGCATTGACTCTATTTTTTGGCAAAATTATTATATACTAAGTGAAAAATGTCCAAAAAGCTTACAGCACCTGGTATTCCCAGGCGGTCTCCCATCCAAGTACTAACCAGGCCCAAACCTGCTTAGCTTCCGAGATCAGACGAGATCGGGCATAGCCAGGTTGGTATGGCCGTAAGCGAAGACAGCAGCAAAGAGAGGGCTATTTAAAGACCAGCCAATCTAATCGCCAGTACATTATATAAGTAAGAAAGAAAACCC
>NC_068417.1:46480793-46483293 GCF_023724105.1 Carassius gibelio
GGCAGTCTCCCATCCATGTACTAACCAGGCCCAAACATGCTAATATTCAGAGATCGGGCATTGACTCTATTTTTTTTTTTTTTTTTTTTTAATGAAAGATTATTATATAATTCGTGAAATTTTTCAAACAGATTAAAGCACCTGGTATTCCCAGGCAGTCTCCCATCCATGTACTAACCAGGCCCAAACCTGCTTAGCTTCCGAGATCAGACGAGATCGGGCATAGCCAGGTTGGTATGGCCGTAAGCGAAGACAGCAGCAAAGAGAGGGCTATTTAAAGACCAGCCAATCTAATCGCCAGTACATTATATAAGTAGGAAAGAAAACCCAAAAGCTTATAGCACCTGGTATTCCTAGGCAGTCTCTCATCAAAGTGCTAACCATACCTAAACCTGCTAAGATTCAGAGATCGGGCATTGACTCTTTTTATTTTATTTTTTTTTTTAAATGAAAGATTATTATATAATTCGTGAAATTTTCCAAAGAGATTAAAGCACCTGGTATTCCCAGGCAGTCTCTCATCAAAGTGCTAACCAGACCTAAACCTGCTAAGATTCAGAGATCGGGCATTGACTCTATTTTTTGGCAAAATTATTATATACTAAGTGAAAAATGTCCAAAAAGCTTACAGCACCTGGTATTCCCAGGCAGTCTCCCATCCATGTACTAACCAGGCCCAAACCTGTTAATATTCAGAGATCGGGCATTGACTCTATTTTTTGGCAAAATTATTATATACTAAGTGAAAAATGTCCAAAAAGCTTACAGCACCTGGTATTTCCAGGCAGTCTCCCATCCATGTACTAACCAGGCCCAAACCTGTTAATATTCAGAGATCGGGCATTGACTCTATTTTTTTTTTTTTTTTTTTTTTAATGAAAGATTATTATATAATTCGTGAAATTTTTCAAACAGATTAAAGCACCTGGTATTCCCAGGCAGTCTCCCATCCATGTACTAACCAGGCCCAAACCTGCTAATATTCAGAGATCGGGCATTGACTCTATTTTTTGGCAAAATTATTATATACTAAGTGAAAAATGTCCAAAAAGCTTACAGCACCTGGTATTCCCAGGCGGTCTCCCATCCAAGTACTAACCAGGCCCAAACCTGCTTAGCTTCCGAGATCAGAC
Organism: Carassius gibelio; assembly: GCF_023724105.1. Taxonomy (NCBI): domain Eukaryota; kingdom Metazoa; phylum Chordata; class Actinopteri; order Cypriniformes; family Cyprinidae; genus Carassius; species Carassius gibelio. Next base: position 46,481,927 of record NC_068417.1, read on the forward strand.
GAGATCGGGCATAGCCAGGTTGGTATGGCCGTAAGCGAAGACAGCAGAAAAGAGAGGGCTATTTAAAGACCAGCCAATCTAATCGCCAGTACATTATATAAGTAGGAAAGAAAACCCAAAAGCTTAAAGCACCTGGTATTCCTAGGCAGTCTCTCATCAAAGTGCTAACCATACCTAAACCTGCTAAGATTCAGAGATCGGGCATTGACTCTTTTTTTTTTTTTTTTTTTTTTTAAATGAAAGATTATTATATAATTCGTGAAATTTTCCAAAGAGATTAAAGCACCTGGTATTCCCAGGCAGTCTCTCATCAAAGTGCTAACCAGACCTAAACCTTGCTAATATTCAGAGATCGGGCATTGACTCTATTTTTTGGCAAAATTATTATATACTAAGTGAAAAATGTCCAAAAAGCTTACAGCACCTGGTATTCCCAGGCAGTCTCCCATCCATGTACTAACCAGGCCCAAACCTGTTAATATTCAGAGATCGGGCATTGACTCTATTTTTTGGCAAAATTATTATATACTAAGTGAAAAATGTCCAAAAAGCTTACAGCACCTGGTATTCCCAGGCGGTCTCCCATCCAAGTACTAACCAGGCCCAAACCTGCTTAGCTTCCGAGATCAGACGAGATCGGGCATAGCCAGGTTGGTATGGCCGTAAGCGAAGACAGCAGCAAAGAGAGGGCTATTTAAAGACCAGCCAATCTAATCGCCAGTACATTATATAAGTAGGAAAGAAAACCCAAAAGCTTAAAGCACCTGATATTCCTAGGCAGTCTCTCATCAAAGTGCTAACCATACCTAAACCTGCTAAGATTCAGAGATCGGGCATTGACTCTATTTTTTGGCAAAATTATTATATACTAAGTGAAAAATGTCCAAAAAGCTTACAGCACCTGGTATTCCCAGGCAGTCTCCCATCCATGTACTAACCAGGCCCAAACCTGTTAATATTCAGAGATCGGGCATTGACTCTATTTTTTGGCAAAATTATTATATACTAAGTGAAAAATGTCCAAAAAGCTTACAGCACCTGGTATTCCCAGGCAGTCTCCCATCCATGTACTAACCAGGCCCAAACCTGCTAATATTCAGAGATCGGGCATTGACTCTATTTTTTGGCAAAATTATTATATACTAAGTGAAAAATGTCCAAAAAGCTTACAGCACCTGGTATTCCCAGGCGGTCTCCCATCCAAGTACTAACCAGGCTCAAACCTGCTTAGCTTCCGAGATCAGACGAGATCGGGCATAGCCAGGTTGGTATGGCCGTAAGCAAAGACTGCTGCAAAGAGAGGGCTATTTAAAGACCAGCCAATCTAATCGCCAGTACATTATATAAGTAGGAAAGAAAACCCAAAA
>NC_068417.1:46488293-46490793 GCF_023724105.1 Carassius gibelio
GCACCTGGTATTCCCAGGCAGTCTCCCATCCATGTACTAACCAGGCCCAAACCTGTTAATATTCAGAGATCGGGCATTGACTCTATTTTTTGGCAAAATTATTATATACTAAGTGAAAAATGTCCAAAAAGCTTACAGCACCTGGTATTCCCAGGCGGTCTCCCATCCAAGTACTAACCAGGCCCAAACCTGCTTAGCTTCCGAGATCAGACGAGATCGGGCATAGCCAGGTTGGTATGGCCGTAAGCGAAGACAGCAGCAAAGAGAGGGCTATTTAAAGACCAGCCAATCTAATCGCCAGTACATTATATAAGTAAGAAAGAAAACCCAAAAGCTTAAAGCACCTGGTATTCCTAGGCAGTCTCTCATCAAAGTGCTAACCATACCTAAACCTGCTAAGATTCAGAGATCGGGCATTGACTCTATTTTTTGGCAAAATTATTATATACTAAGTGAAAAATGTCCAAAAAGCTTACAGCACCTGGTATTCCCAGGCAGTCTCCCATCCATGTACTAACCAGGCCCAAACTTGTTAATATTCAGAGATCGGGCATTGACTCTATTTTTTGGCAAAATTATTATATACTAAGTGAAAAATGTCCAAAAAGCTTACAGCACCTGGTATTCCCAGGCAGTCTCCCATCCATGTACTAACCAGGCCCAAACCTGTTAATATTCAGAGATCGGGCATTGACTCTATTTTTTGGCAAAATTATTATATACTAAGTGAAAAATGTCCAAAAAGCTTACAGCACCTGGTATTCCCAGGCGGTCTCCCATCCAAGTACTAACCAGGCCCAAACCTGCTTAGCTTCCGAGATCAGACGAGATCGGGCATAGCCAGGTTGGTATGGCCGTAAGCGAAGACAGCAGCAAAGAGAGGGCTATTTAAAGACCAGCCAATCTAATCGCCAGTACATTATATAAGTAAGAAAGAAAACCCAAAAGCTTAAAGCACCTGGTATTCCTAGGCAGTCTCTCATCAAAGTGCTAACCATACCTAAACCTGCTAAGATTCAGAGATCGGGCATTGACTCTATTTTTTGGCAAAATTATTATATACTAAGTGAAAAATGTCCAAAAAGCTTACAGCACCTGGTATTCCCAGGCAGTCTCCCATCCATGTACTAACCAGGCCCAAACTTGTTAATATTCAGAGATCGGGCATTGACTCTATTTTTTGGCAAAATTATTATATACTAAGTGAAAAATGTCCAAAAAGCTTACAGCACCTGGTATTCCCAGGCAGTCTCCCATCCATGTACTAACCAGGCCCAAACATGCTAATATTCAGAGATCGGGCATTGACTCTATTTTTTTTTTTTTTTTTTTTTTAATGAAAGATTATTATATAATTCGTGAAATTTTTCAAACAGATTAAAGCACCTGGTATTCCCAGGCAGTCTCCCATCCATGTACTAACCAGGCCCAAACCTGCTTAGCTTCCGAGATCAGACGAGATCGGGCATAGCCAGGTTGGTATGGCCGTAAGCGAAGACAGCAGCAAAGAGAGGGCTATTTAAAGACCAGCCAATCTAATCGCCAGTACATTATATAAGTAGGAAAGAAAACCCAAAAGCTTATAGCACCTGGTATTCCTAGGCAGTCTCTCATCAAAGTGCTAACCATACCTAAACCTGCTAAGATTCAGAGATCGGGCATTGACTCTTTTTATTTTATTTTTTTTTTTAAATGAAAGATTATTATATAATTCGTGAAATTTTCCAAAGAGATTAAAGCACCTGGTATTCCCAGGCAGTCTCTCATCAAAGTGCTAACCAGACCTAAACCTGCTAAGATTCAGAGATCGGGCATTGACTCTATTTTTTGGCAAAATTATTATATACTAAGTGAAAAATGTCCAAAAAGCTTACAGCACCTGGTATTCCCAGGCAGTCTCCCATCCATGTACTAACCAGGCCCAAACCTGTTAATATTCAGAGATCGGGCATTGACTCTATTTTTTGGCAAAATTATTATATACTAAGTGAAAAATGTCCAAAAAGCTTACAGCACCTGGTATTTCCAGGCAGTCTCCCATCCATGTACTAACCAGGCCCAAACCTGTTAATATTCAGAGATCGGGCATTGACTCTATTTTTTTTTTTTTTTTTTTTTAATGAAAGATTATTATATAATTCGTGAAATTTTTCAAACAGATTAAAGCACCTGGTATTCCCAGGCAGTCTCCCATCCATGTACTAACCAGGCCCAAACCTGCTAATATTCAGAGATCGGGCATTGACTCTATTTTTTGGCAAAATTATTATATACTAAGTGAAAAATGTCCAAAAAGCTTACAGCACCTGGTATTCCCAGGCGGTCTCCCATCCAAGTACTAACCAGGCCCAAACCTGCTTAGCTTCCGAGATCAGACGAGATCGGGCATAGCCAGGTTGGTATGGCCGTAAGCGAAGACAGCAGAAAAGAGAGGGCTATTTAAAGACCAGCCAATCTAATCGCCAGTACATTATATAAGTAGGAAAGAAAACCCAAAAGC
>NC_068417.1:46495793-46505793 GCF_023724105.1 Carassius gibelio
AGCACCTGGTATTCCCAGGCAGTCTCCCATCCATGTACTAACCAGGCCCAAACCTGTTAATATTCAGAGATCGGGCATTGACTCTATTTTTTGGCAAAATTATTATATACTAAGTGAAAAATGTCCAAAAAGCTTACAGCACCTGGTATTCCCAGGCGGTCTCCCATCCAAGTACTAACCAGGCCCAAACCTGCTTAGCTTCCGAGATCAGACGAGATCGGGCATAGCCAGGTTGGTATGGCCGTACGCGAAGACAGCAGCAAAGAGAGGGCTATTTAAAGACCAGCCAATCTAATCGCCAGTACATTATATAAGTAGGAAAGAAAACCCAAAAGCTTAAAGCACCTGGTATTCCTAGGCAGTCTATCATCAAAGTGCTAACCATACCTAAACCTGCTAAGATTCAGAGATCGGGCATTGACTCTATTTTTTGGCAAAATTATTATATACTAAGTGAAAAATGTCCAAAAAGCTTACAGCACCTGGTATTCCCAGGCAGTCTCCCATCCATGTACTAACCAGGCCCAAACTTGTTAATATTCAGAGATCGGGCATTGACTCTATTTTTTGGCAAAATTATTATATACTAAGTGAAAAATGTCCAAAAAGCTTACAGCACCTGGTATTCCCAGGCAGTCTCCCATCCATGTACTAACCAGGCCCAAACATGCTAATATTCAGAGATCGGGCATTGACTCTATTTTTTTTTTTTTTTTTTTTTAATGAAAGATTATTATATAATTCGTGAAATTTTTCAAACAGATTAAAGCACCTGGTATTCCCAGGCAGTCTCCCATCCATGTACTAACCAGGCCCAAACCTGCTTAGCTTCCGAGATCAGACGAGATCGGGCATAGCCAGGTTGGTATGGCCGTAAGCGAAGACAGCAGCAAAGAGAGGGCTATTTAAAGACCAGCCAATCTAATCGCCAGTACATTATATAAGTAGGAAAGAAAACCCAAAAGCTTATAGCACCTGGTATTCCTAGGCAGTCTCTCATCAAAGTGCTAACCATACCTAAACCTGCTAAGATTCAGAGATCGGGCATTGACTCTTTTTATTTTATTTTTTTTTTTTAATGAAAGATTATTATATAATTCGTGAAATTTTCCAAAGAGATTAAAGCACCTGGTATTCCCAGGCAGTCTCTCATCAAAGTGCTAACCAGACCTAAACCTGCTAAGATTCAGAGATCGGGCATTGACTCTATTTTTTGGCAAAATTATTATATACTAAGTGAAAAATGTCCAAAAAGCTTACAGCACCTGGTATTCCCAGGCAGTCTCCCATCCATGTACTAACCAGGCCCAAACCTGTTAATATTCAGAGATCGGGCATTGACTCTATTTTTTGGCAAAATTATTATATACTAAGTGAAAAATGTCCAAAAAGCTTACAGCACCTGGTATTTCCAGGCAGTCTCCCATCCATGTACTAACCAGGCCCAAACCTGTTAATATTCAGAGATCGGGCATTGACTCTATTTTTTTTTTTTTTTTTTTTTTAATGAAAGATTATTATATAATTCGTGAAATTTTTCAAACAGATTAAAGCACCTGGTATTCCCAGGCAGTCTCCCATCCATGTACTAACCAGGCCCAAACCTGCTAATATTCAGAGATCGGGCATTGACTCTATTTTTTGGCAAAATTATTATATACTAAGTGAAAAATGTCCAAAAAGCTTACAGCACCTGGTATTCCCAGGCGGTCTCCCATCCAAGTACTAACCAGGCCCAAACCTGCTTAGCTTCCGAGATCAGACGAGATCGGGCATAGCCAGGTTGGTATGGCCGTAAGCGAAGACAGCAGAAAAGAGAGGGCTATTTAAAGACCAGCCAATCTAATCGCCAGTACATTATATAAGTAGGAAAGAAAACCCAAAAGCTTAAAGCACCTGGTATTCCTAGGCAGTCTCTCATCAAAGTGCTAACCATACCTAAACCTGCTAAGATTCAGAGATCGGGCATTGACTCTTTTTTTTTTTTTTTTTTTTTTTAAATGAAAGATTATTATATAATTCGTGAAATTTTCCAAAGAGATTAAAGCACCTGGTATTCCCAGGCAGTCTCTCATCAAAGTGCTAACCAGACCTAAACCTGCTAAGATTCAGAGATCGGGCATTGACTCTATTTTTTGGCAAAATTATTATATACTAAGTGAAAAATGTCCAAAAAGCTTACAGCACCTGGTATTCCCAGGCAGTCTCCCATCCATGTACTAACCAGGCCCAAACCTGTTAATATTCAGAGATCGGGCATTGACTCTATTTTTTGGCAAAATTATTATATACTAAGTGAAAAATGTCCAAAAAGCTTACAGCACCTGGTATTCCCAGGCGGTCTCCCATCCAAGTACTAACCAGGCCCAAACCTGCTTAGCTTCCGAGATCAGACGAGATCGGGCATAGCCAGGTTGGTATGGCCGTAAGCGAAGACAGCAGCAAAGAGAGGGCTATTTAAAGACCAGCCAATCTAATCGCCAGTACATTATATAAGTAGGAAAGAAAACCCAAAAGCTTAAAGCACCTGGTATTCCTAGGCAGTCTCTCATCAAAGTGCTAACCATACCTAAACCTGCTAAGATTCAGAGATCGGGCATTGACTCTATTTTTTGGCAAAATTATTATATACTAAGTGAAAAATGTCCAAAAAGCTTACAGCACCTGGTATTCCCAGGCAGTCTCCCATCCATGTACTAACCAGGCCCAAACCTGTTAATATTCAGAGATCGGGCATTGACTCTATTTTTTTTTTTTTTTTTTTTTTTTAATGAAAGTTTATTATATAATTCGTGAAATTTTTCAAACAGATTAAAGCACCTGGTATTCCCAGGCAGTCTCCCATCCATGTACTAACCAGGCCCAAACCTGCTAATATTCAGAGATCGGGCATTGACTCTATTTTTTGGCAAAATTATTATATACTAAGTGAAAAATGTCCAAAAAGCTTACAGCACCTGGTATTCCCAGGCGGTCTCCCATCCAAGTACTAACCAGGCCCAAACCTGCTTAGCTTCCGAGATCAGACGAGATCGGGCATAGCCAGGTTGGTATGGCCGTAAGCAAAGACTGCTGCAAAGAGAGGGCTATTTAAAGACCAGCCAATCTAATCGCCAGTACATTATATAAGTAGGAAAGAAAACCCAAAAGCTTAAAGCACCTGGTATTCCTAGGCAGTCTCTCATCAAAGTGCTAACCATACCTAAACCTGCTAAGATTCAGAGATCGGGCATTGACTCTTTTTTTTTTTTTTTTTTTTTTTTTTAAATGAAAGATTATTATATAATTCGTGAAATTTTCCAAAGAGATTAAAGCACCTGGTATTCCCAGGCAGTCTCTCATCAAAGTGCTAACCAGACCTAAACCTGCTAAGATTCAGAGATCGGGCATTGACTCTATTTTTTGGCAAAATTATTATATACTAAGTGAAAAATGTCCAAAAAGCTTACAGCACCTGGTATTCCCAGGCAGTCTCCCATCCATGTACTAACCAGGCCCAAACCTGTTAATATTCAGAGATCGGGCATTGACTCTATTTTTTGGCAAAATTATTATATACTAAGTGAAAAATGTCCAAAAAGCTTACAGCACCTGGTATTCCCAGGCGGTCTCCCATCCAAGTACTAACCAGGCCCAAACCTGCTTAGCTTCCGAGATCAGACGAGATCGGGCATAGCCAGGTTGGTATGGCCGTACGCGAAGACAGCAGCAAAGAGAGGGCTATTTAAAGACCAGCCAATCTAATCGCCAGTACATTATATAAGTAGGAAAGAAAACCCAAAAGCTTAAAGCACCTGGTATTCCTAGGCAGTCTATCATCAAAGTGCTAACCATACCTAAACCTGCTAAGATTCAGAGATCGGGCATTGACTCTATTTTTTGGCAAAATTATTATATACTAAGTGAAAAATGTCCAAAAAGCTTACAGCACCTGGTATTCCCAGGCAGTCTCCCATCCATGTACTAACCAGGCCCAAACTTGTTAATATTCAGAGATCGGGCATTGACTCTATTTTTTGGCAAAATTATTATATACTAAGTGAAAAATGTCCAAAAAGCTTACAGCACCTGGTATTCCCAGGCAGTCTCCCATCCATGTACTAACCAGGCCCAAACATGCTAATATTCAGAGATCGGGCATTGACTCTATTTTTTTTTTTTTTTTTTTTTAATGAAAGATTATTATATAATTCGTGAAATTTTTCAAACAGATTAAAGCACCTGGTATTCCCAGGCAGTCTCCCATCCATGTACTAACCAGGCCCAAACCTGCTTAGCTTCCGAGATCAGACGAGATCGGGCATAGCCAGGTTGGTATGGCCGTAAGCGAAGACAGCAGCAAAGAGAGGGCTATTTAAAGACCAGCCAATCTAATCGCCAGTACATTATATAAGTAGGAAAGAAAACCCAAAAGCTTATAGCACCTGGTATTCCTAGGCAGTCTCTCATCAAAGTGCTAACCATACCTAAACCTGCTAAGATTCAGAGATCGGGCATTGACTCTTTTTATTTTATTTTTTTTTTTTAATGAAAGATTATTATATAATTCGTGAAATTTTCCAAAGAGATTAAAGCACCTGGTATTCCCAGGCAGTCTCTCATCAAAGTGCTAACCAGACCTAAACCTGCTAAGATTCAGAGATCGGGCATTGACTCTATTTTTTGGCAAAATTATTATATACTAAGTGAAAAATGTCCAAAAAGCTTACAGCACCTGGTATTCCCAGGCAGTCTCCCATCCATGTACTAACCAGGCCCAAACCTGTTAATATTCAGAGATCGGGCATTGACTCTATTTTTTGGCAAAATTATTATATACTAAGTGAAAAATGTCCAAAAAGCTTACAGCACCTGGTATTTCCAGGCAGTCTCCCATCCATGTACTAACCAGGCCCAAACCTGTTAATATTCAGAGATCGGGCATTGACTCTATTTTTTTTTTTTTTTTTTTTTTAATGAAAGATTATTATATAATTCGTGAAATTTTTCAAACAGATTAAAGCACCTGGTATTCCCAGGCAGTCTCCCATCCATGTACTAACCAGGCCCAAACCTGCTAATATTCAGAGATCGGGCATTGACTCTATTTTTTGGCAAAATTATTATATACTAAGTGAAAAATGTCCAAAAAGCTTACAGCACCTGGTATTCCCAGGCGGTCTCCCATCCAAGTACTAACCAGGCCCAAACCTGCTTAGCTTCCGAGATCAGACGAGATCGGGCATAGCCAGGTTGGTATGGCCGTAAGCGAAGACAGCAGAAAAGAGAGGGCTATTTAAAGACCAGCCAATCTAATCGCCAGTACATTATATAAGTAGGAAAGAAAACCCAAAAGCTTAAAGCACCTGGTATTCCTAGGCAGTCTCTCATCAAAGTGCTAACCATACCTAAACCTGCTAAGATTCAGAGATCGGGCATTGACTCTTTTTTTTTTTTTTTTTTTTTTTAAATGAAAGATTATTATATAATTCGTGAAATTTTCCAAAGAGATTAAAGCACCTGGTATTCCCAGGCAGTCTCTCATCAAAGTGCTAACCAGACCTAAACCTTGCTAATATTCAGAGATCGGGCATTGACTCTATTTTTTGGCAAAATTATTATATACTAAGTGAAAAATGTCCAAAAAGCTTACAGCACCTGGTATTCCCAGGCAGTCTCCCATCCATGTACTAACCAGGCCCAAACCTGTTAATATTCAGAGATCGGGCATTGACTCTATTTTTTGGCAAAATTATTATATACTAAGTGAAAAATGTCCAAAAAGCTTACAGCACCTGGTATTCCCAGGCGGTCTCCCATCCAAGTACTAACCAGGCCCAAACCTGCTTAGCTTCCGAGATCAGACGAGATCGGGCATAGCCAGGTTGGTATGGCCGTAAGCGAAGACAGCAGCAAAGAGAGGGCTATTTAAAGACCAGCCAATCTAATCGCCAGTACATTATATAAGTAGGAAAGAAAACCCAAAAGCTTAAAGCACCTGATATTCCTAGGCAGTCTCTCATCAAAGTGCTAACCATACCTAAACCTGCTAAGATTCAGAGATCGGGCATTGACTCTATTTTTTGGCAAAATTATTATATACTAAGTGAAAAATGTCCAAAAAGCTTACAGCACCTGGTATTCCCAGGCAGTCTCCCATCCATGTACTAACCAGGCCCAAACCTGTTAATATTCAGAGATCGGGCATTGACTCTATTTTTTGGCAAAATTATTATATACTAAGTGAAAAATGTCCAAAAAGCTTACAGCACCTGGTATTCCCAGGCAGTCTCCCATCCATGTACTAACCAGGCCCAAACCTGCTAATATTCAGAGATCGGGCATTGACTCTATTTTTTGGCAAAATTATTATATACTAAGTGAAAAATGTCCAAAAAGCTTACAGCACCTGGTATTCCCAGGCGGTCTCCCATCCAAGTACTAACCAGGCCCAAACCTGCTTAGCTTCCGAGATCAGACGAGATCGGGCATAGCCAGGTTGGTATGGCCGTAAGCAAAGACTGCTGCAAAGAGAGGGCTATTTAAAGACCAGCCAATCTAATCGCCAGTACATTATATAAGTAGGAAAGAAAACCCAAAAGCTTAAAGCACCTGGTATTCCTAGGCAGTCTCTCATCAAAGTGCTAACCATACCTAAACCTGCTAAGATTCAGAGATCGGGCATTGACTCTTTTTTTTTTTTTTTTTTTTTTTTTTAAATGAAAGATTATTATATAATTCGTGAAATTTTCCAAAGAGATTAAAGCACCTGGTATTCCCAGGCAGTCTCTCATCAAAGTGCTAACCAGACCTAAACCTGCTAAGATTCAGAGATCGGGCATTGACTCTATTTTTTGGCAAAATTATTATATACTAAGTGAAAAATGTCCAAAAAGCTTACAGCACCTGGTATTCCCAGGCAGTCTCCCATCCATGTACTAACCAGGCCCAAACCTGTTAATATTCAGAGATCGGGCATTGACTCTATTTTTTGGCAAAATTATTATATACTAAGTGAAAAATGTCCAAAAAGCTTACAGCACCTGGTATTCCCAGGCGGTCTCCCATCCAAGTACTAACCAGGCCCAAACCTGCTTAGCTTCCGAGATCAGACGAGATCGGGCATAGCCAGGTTGGTATGGCCGTACGCGAAGACAGCAGCAAAGAGAGGGCTATTTAAAGACCAGCCAATCTAATCGCCAGTACATTATATAAGTAGGAAAGAAAACCCAAAAGCTTAAAGCACCTGGTATTCCTAGGCAGTCTATCATCAAAGTGCTAACCATACCTAAACCTGCTAAGATTCAGAGATCGGGCATTGACTCTATTTTTTGGCAAAATTATTATATACTAAGTGAAAAATGTCCAAAAAGCTTACAGCACCTGGTATTCCCAGGCAGTCTCCCATCCATGTACTAACCAGGCCCAAACTTGTTAATATTCAGAGATCGGGCATTGACTCTATTTTTTGGCAAAATTATTATATACTAAGTGAAAAATGTCCAAAAAGCTTACAGCACCTGGTATTCCCAGGCAGTCTCCCATCCATGTACTAACCAGGCCCAAACATGCTAATATTCAGAGATCGGGCATTGACTCTATTTTTTTTTTTTTTTTTTTTTAATGAAAGATTATTATATAATTCGTGAAATTTTTCAAACAGATTAAAGCACCTGGTATTCCCAGGCAGTCTCCCATCCATGTACTAACCAGGCCCAAACCTGCTTAGCTTCCGAGATCAGACGAGATCGGGCATAGCCAGGTTGGTATGGCCGTAAGCGAAGACAGCAGCAAAGAGAGGGCTATTTAAAGACCAGCCAATCTAATCGCCAGTACATTATATAAGTAGGAAAGAAAACCCAAAAGCTTATAGCACCTGGTATTCCTAGGCAGTCTCTCATCAAAGTGCTAACCATACCTAAACCTGCTAAGATTCAGAGATCGGGCATTGACTCTTTTTATTTTATTTTTTTTTTTAAATGAAAGATTATTATATAATTCGTGAAATTTTCCAAAGAGATTAAAGCACCTGGTATTCCCAGGCAGTCTCTCATCAAAGTGCTAACCAGACCTAAACCTGCTAAGATTCAGAGATCGGGCATTGACTCTATTTTTTGGCAAAATTATTATATACTAAGTGAAAAATGTCCAAAAAGCTTACAGCACCTGGTATTCCCAGGCAGTCTCCCATCCATGTACTAACCAGGCCCAAACCTGTTAATATTCAGAGATCGGGCATTGACTCTATTTTTTGGCAAAATTATTATATACTAAGTGAAAAATGTCCAAAAAGCTTACAGCACCTGGTATTTCCAGGCAGTCTCCCATCCATGTACTAACCAGGCCCAAACCTGTTAATATTCAGAGATCGGGCATTGACTCTATTTTTTTTTTTTTTTTTTTTTTAATGAAAGATTATTATATAATTCGTGAAATTTTTCAAACAGATTAAAGCACCTGGTATTCCCAGGCAGTCTCCCATCCATGTACTAACCAGGCCCAAACCTGCTAATATTCAGAGATCGGGCATTGACTCTATTTTTTGGCAAAATTATTATATACTAAGTGAAAAATGTCCAAAAAGCTTACAGCACCTGGTATTCCCAGGCGGTCTCCCATCCAAGTACTAACCAGGCCCAAACCTGCTTAGCTTCCGAGATCAGACGAGATCGGGCATAGCCAGGTTGGTATGGCCGTAAGCGAAGACAGCAGAAAAGAGAGGGCTATTTAAAGACCAGCCAATCTAATCGCCAGTACATTATATAAGTAGGAAAGAAAACCCAAAAGCTTAAAGCACCTGGTATTCCTAGGCAGTCTCTCATCAAAGTGCTAACCATACCTAAACCTGCTAAGATTCAGAGATCGGGCATTGACTCTTTTTTTTTTTTTTTTTTTTTTTAAATGAAAGATTATTATATAATTCGTGAAATTTTCCAAAGAGATTAAAGCACCTGGTATTCCCAGGCAGTCTCTCATCAAAGTGCTAACCAGACCTAAACCTTGCTAATATTCAGAGATCGGGCATTGACTCTATTTTTTGGCAAAATTATTATATACTAAGTGAAAAATGTCCAAAAAGCTTACAGCACCTGGTATTCCCAGGCAGTCTCCCATCCATGTACTAACCAGGCCCAAACCTGTTAATATTCAGAGATCGGGCATTGACTCTATTTTTTGGCAAAATTATTATATACTAAGTGAAAAATGTCCAAAAAGCTTACAGCACCTGGTATTCCCAGGCGGTCTCCCATCCAAGTACTAACCAGGCCCAAACCTGCTTAGCTTCCGAGATCAGACGAGATCGGGCATAGCCAGGTTGGTATGGCCGTAAGCGAAGACAGCAGCAAAGAGAGGGCTATTTAAAGACCAGCCAATCTAATCGCCAGTACATTATATAAGTAGGAAAGAAAACCCAAAAGCTTAAAGCACCTGATATTCCTAGGCAGTCTCTCATCAAAGTGCTAACCATACCTAAACCTGCTAAGATTCAGAGATCGGGCATTGACTCTATTTTTTGGCAAAATTATTATATACTAAGTGAAAAATGTCCAAAAAGCTTACAGCACCTGGTATTCCCAGGCAGTCTCCCATCCATGTACTAACCAGGCCCAAACCTGTTAATATTCAGAGATCGGGCATTGACTCTATTTTTTGGCAAAATTATTATATACTAAGTGAAAAATGTCCAAAAAGCTTACAGCACCTGGTATTCCCAGGCAGTCTCCCATCCATGTACTAACCAGGCCCAAACCTGCTAATATTCAGAGATCGGGCATTGACTCTATTTTTTGGCAAAATTATTATATACTAAGTGAAAAATGTCCAAAAAGCTTACAGCACCTGGTATTCCCAGGCGGTCTCCCATCCAAGTACTAACCAGGCTCAAACCTGCTTAGCTTCCGAGATCAGACGAGATCGGGCATAGCCAGGTTGGTATGGCCGTAAGCAAAGACTGCTGCAAAGAGAGGGCTATTTAAAGACCAGCCAATCTAATCGCCAGTACATTATATAAGTAGGAAAG
>NC_068417.1:46525793-46528293 GCF_023724105.1 Carassius gibelio
TATTTTTTTTTTTTTTTTTTTTTTAATGAAAGATTATTATATAATTCGTGAAATTTTTCAAACAGATTAAAGCACCTGGTATTCCCAGGCAGTCTCCCATCCATGTACTAACCAGGCCCAAACCTGCTAATATTCAGAGATCGGGCATTGACTCTATTTTTTGGCAAAATTATTATATACTAAGTGAAAAATGTCCAAAAAGCTTACAGCACCTGGTATTCCCAGGCGGTCTCCCATCCAAGTACTAACCAGGCCCAAACCTGCTTAGCTTCCGAGATCAGACGAGATCGGGCATAGCCAGGTTGGTATGGCCGTAAGCAAAGACTGCTGCAAAGAGAGGGCTATTTAAAGACCAGCCAATCTAATCGCCAGTACATTATATAAGTAGGAAAGAAAACCCAAAAGCTTAAAGCACCTGGTATTCCTAGGCAGTCTCTCATCAAAGTGCTAACCATACCTAAACCTGCTAAGATTCAGAGATCGGGCATTGACTCTTTTTTTTTTTTTTTTTTTTTAAATGAAAGATTATTATATAATTCGTGAAATTTTCCAAAGAGATTAAAGCACCTGGTATTCCCAGGCAGTCTCTCATCAAAGTGCTAACCAGACCTAAACCTGCTAAGATTCAGAGATCGGGCATTGACTCTATTTTTTGGCAAAATTATTATATACTAAGTGAAAAATGTCCAAAAAGCTTACAGCACCTGGTATTCCCAGGCAGTCTCCCATCCATGTACTAACCAGGCCCAAACCTGTTAATATTCAGAGATCGGGCATTGACTCTATTTTTTGGCAAAATTATTATATACTAAGTGAAAAATGTCCAAAAAGCTTACAGCACCTGGTATTCCCAGGCGGTCTCCCATCCAAGTACTAACCAGGCCCAAACCTGCTTAGCTTCCGAGATCAGACGAGATCGGGCATAGCCAGGTTGGTATGGCCGTAAGCGAAGACAGCAGCAAAGAGAGGGCTATTTAAAGACCAGCCAATCTAATCGCCAGTACATTATATAAGTAGGAAAGAAAACCCAAAAGCTTAAAGCACCTGGTATTCCTAGGCAGTCTATCATCAAAGTGCTAACCATACCTAAACCTGCTAAGATTCAGAGATCGGGCATTGACTCTATTTTTTGGCAAAATTATTATATACTAAGTGAAAAATGTCCAAAAAGCTTACAGCACCTGGTATTCCCAGGCAGTCTCCCATCCATGTACTAACCAGGCCCAAACCTGTTAATATTCAGAGATCGGGCATTGACTCTATTTTTTTTTTTTTTTTTTTTTAATGAAAGATTATTATATAATTCGTGAAATTTTTCAAACAGATTAAAGCACCTGGTATTCCCAGGCAGTCTCCCATCCATGTACTAACCAGGCCCAAACCTGCTAATATTCAGAGATCGGGCATTGACTCTATTTTTTGGCAAAATTATTATATACTAAGTGAAAAATGTCCAAAAAGCTTACAGCACCTGGTATTCCCAGGCGGTCTCCCATCCAAGTACTAACCAGGCCCAAACCTGCTTAGCTTCCGAGATCAGACGAGATCGGGCATAGCCAGGTTGGTATGGCCGTAAGCAAAGACTGCTGCAAAGAGAGGGCTATTTAAAGACCAGCCAATCTAATCGCCAGTACATTATATAAGTAGGAAAGAAAACCCAAAAGCTTAAAGCACCTGGTATTCCTAGGCAGTCTCTCATCAAAGTGCTAACCATACCTAAACCTGCTAAGATTCAGAGATCGGGCATTGACTCTTTTTTTTTTTTTTTTTTTTTTTTAAATGAAAGATTATTATATAATTCGTGAAATTTTCCAAAGAGATTAAAGCACCTGGTATTCCCAGGCAGTCTCTCATCAAAGTGCTAACCAGACCTAAACCTGCTAAGATTCAGAGATCGGGCATTGACTCTATTTTTTGGCAAAATTATTATATACTAAGTGAAAAATGTCCAAAAAGCTTACAGCACCTGGTATTCCCAGGCAGTCTCCCATCCATGTACTAACCAGGCCCAAACCTGTTAATATTCAGAGATCGGGCATTGACTCTATTTTTTGGCAAAATTATTATATACTAAGTGAAAAATGTCCAAAAAGCTTACAGCACCTGGTATTCCCAGGCGGTCTCCCATCCAAGTACTAACCAGGCCCAAACCTGCTTAGCTTCCGAGATCAGACGAGATCGGGCATAGCCAGGTTGGTATGGCCGTAAGCGAAGACAGCAGCAAAGAGAGGGCTATTTAAAGACCAGCCAATCTAATCGCCAGTACATTATATAAGTAAGAAAGAAAACCCAAAAGCTTAAAGCACCTGGTATTCCTAGGCAGTCTCTCATCAAAGTGCTAACCATACCTAAACCTGCTAAGATTCAGAGATCGGGCATTGACTCTATTTTTTGGCAAAATTATTATATACTAAGTGAAAAATGTCCAAAAAGCTTACAGCACCTGGTATTCCCAGGCAGTCTCCCATCCATGTACTAACCAGGCCCAAACTTGTTAATA
>NC_068417.1:46545793-46553293 GCF_023724105.1 Carassius gibelio
AAAAAGCTTACAGCACCTGGTATTCCCAGGCAGTCTCCCATCCATGTACTAACCAGGCCCAAACCTGTTAATATTCAGAGATCGGGCATTGACTCTATTTTTTGGCAAAATTATTATATACTAAGTGAAAAATGTCCAAAAAGCTTACAGCACCTGGTATTCCCAGGCGGTCTCCCATCCAAGTACTAACCAGGCCCAAACCTGCTTAGCTTCCGAGATCAGACGAGATCGGGCATAGCCAGGTTGGTATGGCCGTAAGCGAAGACAGCAGCAAAGAGAGGGCTATTTAAAGACCAGCCAATCTAATCGCCAGTACATTATATAAGTAAGAAAGAAAACCCAAAAGCTTAAAGCACCTGGTATTCCTAGGCAGTCTCTCATCAAAGTACTAACCATACCTAAACCTGCTAAGATTCAGAGATCGGGCATTGACTCTATTTTTTGGCAAAATTATTATATACTAAGTGAAAAATGTCCAAAAAGCTTACAGCACCTGGTATTCCCAGGCAGTCTCCCATCCATGTACTAACCAGGCCCAAACCTGTTAATATTCAGAGATCGGGCATTGACTCTATTTTTTGGCAAAATTATTATATACTAAGTGAAAAATGTCCAAAAAGCTTACAGCACCTGGTATTCCCAGGCGGTCTCCCATCCAAGTACTAACCAGGCCCAAACCTGCTTAGCTTCCGAGATCAGACGAGATCGGGCATAGCCAGGTTGGTATGGCCGTAAGCGAAGACAGCAGCAAAGAGAGGGCTATTTAAAGACCAGCCAATCTAATCGCCAGTACATTATATAAGTAAGAAAGAAAACCCAAAAGCTTAAAGCACCTGGTATTCCTAGGCAGTCTCTCATCAAAGTACTAACCATACCTAAACCTGCTAAGATTCAGAGATCGGGCATTGACTCTATTTTTTGGCAAAATTATTATATACTAAGTGAAAAATGTCCAAAAAGCTTACAGCACCTGGTATTCCCAGGCAGTCTCCCATCCATGTACTAACCAGGCCCAAACCTGTTAATATTCAGAGATCGGGCATTGACTCTATTTTTTTTTTTTTTTTTTTTAATGAAAGATTATTATATAATTCGTGAAATTTTTCAAACAGATTAAAGCACCTGGTATTCCCAGGCAGTCTCCCATCCATGTACTAACCAGGCCCAAACCTGCTAATATTCAGAGATCGGGCATTGACTCTATTTTTTGGCAAAATTATTATATACTAAGTGAAAAATGTCCAAAAAGCTTACAGCACCTGGTATTCCCAGGCGGTCTCCCATCCAAGTACTAACCAGGCCCAAACCTGCTTAGCTTCCGAGATCAGACGAGATCGGGCATAGCCAGGTTGGTATGGCCGTAAGCAAAGACTGCTGCAAAGAGAGGGCTATTTAAAGACCAGCCAATCTAATCGCCAGTACATTATATAAGTAGGAAAGAAAACCCAAAAGCTTAAAGCACCTGGTATTCCTAGGCAGTCTCTCATCAAAGTGCTAACCATACCTAAACCTGCTAAGATTCAGAGATCGGGCATTGACTCTTTTTTTTTTTTTTTTTTTTTTTTTTTAAATGAAAGATTATTATATAATTCGTGAAATTTTCCAAAGAGATTAAAGCACCTGGTATTCCCAGGCAGTCTCTCATCAAAGTGCTAACCAGACCTAAACCTGCTAAGATTCAGAGATCGGGCATTGACTCTATTTTTTGGCAAAATTATTATATACTAAGTGAAAAATGTCCAAAAAGCTTACAGCACCTGGTATTCCCAGGCAGTCTCCCATCCATGTACTAACCAGGCCCAAACCTGTTAATATTCAGAGATCGGGCATTGACTCTATTTTTTGGCAAAATTATTATATACTAAGTGAAAAATGTCCAAAAAGCTTACAGCACCTGGTATTCCCAGGCGGTCTCCCATCCAAGTACTAACCAGGCCCAAACCTGCTTAGCTTCCGAGATCAGACGAGATCGGGCATAGCCAGGTTGGTATGGCCGTAAGCGAAGACAGCAGCAAAGAGAGGGCTATTTAAAGACCAGCCAATCTAATCGCCAGTACATTATATAAGTAAGAAAGAAAACCCAAAAGCTTAAAGCACCTGGTATTCCTAGGCAGTCTCTCATCAAAGTGCTAACCATACCTAAACCTACTAAGATTCAGAGATCGGGCATTGACTCTTTTTTTTTTTTTTTTTTTTTTTTTTTAAATGAAAGATTATTATATAATTCGTGAAATTTTCCAAAGAGATTAAAGCACCTGGTATTCCCAGGCAGTCTCTCATCAAAGTGCTAACCAGACCTAAACCTGCTAAGATTCAGAGATCGGGCATTGACTCTATTTTTTGGCAAAATTATTATATACTAAGTGAAAAATGTCCAAAAAGCTTACAGCACCTGGTATTCCCAGGCAGTCTCCCATCCATGTACTAACCAGGCCCAAACCTGTTAATATTCAGAGATCGGGCATTGACTCTATTTTTTGGCAAAATTATTATATACTAAGTGAAAAATGTCCAAAAAGCTTACAGCACCTGGTATTCCCAGGCGGTCTCCCATCCAAGTACTAACCAGGCCCAAACCTGCTTAGCTTCCGAGATCAGACGAGATCGGGCATAGCCAGGTTGGTATGGCCGTAAGCGAAGACAGCAGCAAAGAGAGCAGCAAAGAGAGGGCTATTTAAAGACCAGCCAATCTAATCGCCAGTACATTATATAAGTAAGAAAGAAAACCCAAAAGCTTAAAGCACCTGGTATTCCTAGGCAGTCTCTCATCAAAGTGCTAACCATACCTAAACCTGCTAAGATTCAGAGATCGGGCATTGACTCTATTTTTTGGCAAAATTATTATATACTAAGTGAAAAATGTCCAAAAAGCTTACAGCACCTGGTATTCCCAGGCAGTCTCCCATCCATGTACTAACCAGGCCCAAACTTGTTAATATTCAGAGATCGGGCATTGACTCTATTTTTTGGCAAAATTATTATATACTAAGTGAAAAATGTCCAAAAAGCTTACAGCACCTGGTATTCCCAGGC
Source organism: Carassius gibelio (assembly GCF_023724105.1). Lineage (NCBI taxonomy): Eukaryota > Metazoa > Chordata > Actinopteri > Cypriniformes > Cyprinidae > Carassius > Carassius gibelio. Next base: position 46,548,827 of record NC_068417.1, read on the forward strand.
AGTCTCCCATCCATGTACTAACCAGGCCCAAACATGCTAATATTCAGAGATCGGGCATTGACTCTATTTTTTTTTTTTTTTTTTTTTAATGAAAGATTATTATATAATTCGTGAAATTTTTCAAACAGATTAAAGCACCTGGTATTCCCAGGCAGTCTCCCATCCATGTACTAACCAGGCCCAAACCTGCTTAGCTTCCGAGATCAGACGAGATCGGGCATAGCCAGGTTGGTATGGCCGTAAGCGAAGACAGCAGCAAAGAGAGGGCTATTTAAAGACCAGCCAATCTAATCGCCAGTACATTATATAAGTAGGAAAGAAAACCCAAAAGCTTATAGCACCTGGTATTCCTAGGCAGTCTCTCATCAAAGTGCTAACCATACCTAAACCTGCTAAGATTCAGAGATCGGGCATTGACTCTTTTTATTTTATTTTTTTTTTTAAATGAAAGATTATTATATAATTCGTGAAATTTTCCAAAGAGATTAAAGCACCTGGTATTCCCAGGCAGTCTCTCATCAAAGTGCTAACCAGACCTAAACCTGCTAAGATTCAGAGATCGGGCATTGACTCTATTTTTTGGCAAAATTATTATATACTAAGTGAAAAATGTCCAAAAAGCTTACAGCACCTGGTATTCCCAGGCAGTCTCCCATCCATGTACTAACCAGGCCCAAACATGCTAATATTCAGAGATCGGGCATTGACTCTATTTTTTTTTTTTTTTTTTTTTAATGAAAGATTATTATATAATTCGTGAAATTTTTCAAACAGATTAAAGCACCTGGTATTCCCAGGCAGTCTCCCATCCATGTACTAACCAGGCCCAAACCTGCTAATATTCAGAGATCGGGCATTGACTCTATTTTTTGGTAAAATTATTATATACTAAGTGAAAAATGTCCAAAAAGCTTACAGCACCTGGTATTCCCAGGCGGTCTCCCATCCAAGTACTAATCAGGCCCAAACCTGCTTAGCTTCCGAGATCAGACGAGATCGGGCATAGCCAGGTTGGTATGGCCGTAAGCAAAGACTGCTGCAAAGAGAGGGCTATTTAAAGACCAGCCAATCTAATCGCCAGTACATTATATAAGTAGGAAAGAAAACCCAAAAGCTTAAAGCACCTGGTATTCCTAGGCAGTCTCTCATCAAAGTGCTAACCATACCTAAACCTGCTAAGATTCAGAGATCGGGCATTGACTCTTTTTTTTTTTTTTTTTTTTTTTTTTTTAAATGAAAGATTATTATATAATTCGTGAAATTTTCCAAAGAGATTAAAGCACCTGGTATTCCCAGGCAGTCTCTCATCAAAGTGCTAACCAGACCTAAACCTGCTAAGATTCAGAGATCGGGCATTGACTCTATTTTTTGGCAAAATTATTATATACTAAGTGAAAAATGTCCAAAAAGCTTACAGCACCTGGTATTCCCAGGCAGTCTCCCATCCATGTACTAACCAGGCCCAAACCTGTTAATATTCAGAGATCGGGCATTGACTCTATTTTTTGGCAAAATTATTATATACTAAGTGAAAAATGTCCAAAAAGCTTACAGCACCTGGTATTCCCAGGCGGTCTCCCATCCAAGTACTAACCAGGCCCAAACCTGCTTAGCTTCCGAGATCAGACGAGATCGGGCATAGCCAGGTTGGTATGGCCGTAAGCGAAGACAGCAGCAAAGAGAGGGCTATTTAAAGACCAGCCAATCTAATCGCCAGTACATTATATAAGTAAGAAAGAAAACCCAAAAGCTTAAAGCACCTGGTATTCCTAGGCAGTCTCTCATCAAAGTACTAACCATACCTAAACCTGCTAAGATTCAGAGATCGGGCATTGACTCTATTTTTTGGCAAAATTATTATATACTAAGTGAAAAATGTCCAAAAAGCTTACAGCACCTGGTATTCCCAGGCAGTCTCCCATCCATGTACTAACCAGGCCCAAACCTGTTAATATTCAGAGATCGGGCATTGACTCTATTTTTTTTTTTTTTTTTTTTAATGAAAGATTATTATATAATTCGTGAAATTTTTCAAACAGATTAAAGCACCTGGTATTCCCAGGCAGTCTCCCATCCATGTACTAACCAGGCCCAAACCTGCTAATATTCAGAGATCGGGCATTGACTCTATTTTTTGGCAAAATTATTATATACTAAGTGAAAAATGTCCAAAAAGCTTACAGCACCTGGTATTCCCAGGCGGTCTCCCATCCAAGTACTAACCAGGCCCAAACCTGCTTAGCTTCCGAGATCAGACGAGATCGGGCATAGCCAGGTTGGTATGGCCGTAAGCAAAGACTGCTGCAAAGAGAGGGCTATTTAAAGACCAGCCAATCTAATCGCCAGTACATTATATAAGTAGGAAAGAAAACCCAAAAGCTTAAAGCACCTGGTATTCCTAGGCAGTCTCTCATCAAAGTGCTAACCATACCTAAACCTGCTAAGATTCAGAGATCGGGCATTGACTCTTTTTTTTTTTTTTTTTTTTTTTTTTTAAATGAAAGATTATTATATAATTCGTGAAATTTTCCAAAGAGATTAAAGCACCTGGTATTCCCAGGCAGTCTCTCATCAAAGTGCTAACCAGACCTAAACCTGCTAAGATTCAGAGATCGGGCATTGACTCTATTTTTTGGCAAAATTATTATATACTAAGTGAAAAATGTCCAAAAAGCTTACAGCACCTGGTATTCCCAGGCAGTCTCCCATCCATGTACTAACCAGGCCCAAACCTGTTAATATTCAGAGATCGGGCATTGACTCTATTTTTTGGCAAAATTATTATATACTAAGTGAAAAATGTCCAAAAAGCTTACAGCACCTGGTATTCCCAGGCGGTCTCCCATCCAAGTACTAACCAGGCCCAAACCTGCTTAGCTTCCGAGATCAGACGAGATCGGGCATAGCCAGGTTGGTATGGCCGTAAGCGAAGACAGCAGCAAAGAGAGGGCTATTTAAAGACCAGCCAATCTAATCGCCAGTACATTATATAAGTAAGAAAGAAAACCCAAAAGCTTAAAGCACCTGGTATTCCTAGGCAGTCTCTCATCAAAGTGCTAACCATACCTAAACCTACTAAGATTCAGAGATCGGGCATTGACTCTTTTTTTTTTTTTTTTTTTTTTTTTTTAAATGAAAGATTATTATATAATTCGTGAAATTTTCCAAAGAGATTAAAGCACCTGGTATTCCCAGGCAGTCTCTCATCAAAGTGCTAACCAGACCTAAACCTGCTAAGATTCAGAGATCGGGCATTGACTCTATTTTTTGGCAAAATTATTATATACTAAGTGAAAAATGTCCAAAAAGCTTACAGCACCTGGTATTCCCAGGCAGTCTCCCATCCATGTACTAACCAGGCCCAAACCTGTTAATATTCAGAGATCGGGCATTGACTCTATTTTTTGGCAAAATTATTATATACTAAGTGAAAAATGTCCAAAAAGCTTACAGCACCTGGTATTCCCAGGCGGTCTCCCATCCAAGTACTAACCAGGCCCAAACCTGCTTAGCTTCCGAGATCAGACGAGATCGGGCATAGCCAGGTTGGTATGGCCGTAAGCGAAGACAGCAGCAAAGAGAGCAGCAAAGAGAGGGCTATTTAAAGACCAGCCAATCTAATCGCCAGTACATTATATAAGTAAGAAAGAAAACCCAAAAGCTTAAAGCACCTGGTATTCCTAGGCAGTCTCTCATCAAAGTGCTAACCATACCTAAACCTGCTAAGATTCAGAGATCGGGCATTGACTCTATTTTTTGGCAAAATTATTATATACTAAGTGAAAAATGTCCAAAAAGCTTACAGCACCTGGTATTCCCAGGCAGTCTCCCATCCATGTACTAACCAGGCCCAAACTTGTTAATATTCAGAGATCGGGCATTGACTCTATTTTTTGGCAAAATTATTATATACTAAGTGAAAAATGTCCAAAAAGCTTACAGCACCTGGTATTCCCAGGCAGTCTCCCATCCATGTACTAACCAGGCCCAAACATGCTAATATTCAGAGATCGGGCATTGACTCTATTTTTTTTTTTTTTTTTTTTTAATGAAAGATTATTATATAATTCGTGAAATTTTTCAAACAGATTAAAGCACCTGGTATTCCCAGGCAGTCTCCCATCCATGTACTAACCAGGCCCAAACCTGCTTAGCTTCCGAGATCAGACGAGATCGGGCATAGCCAGGTTGGTATGGCCGTAAGCGAAGACAGCAGCAAAGAGAGGGCTATTTAAAGACCAGCCAATCTAATCGCCAGTACATTATATAAGTAGGAAAGAAAACCCAAAAGCTTATAGCACCTGGTATTCCTAGGCAGTCTCTCATCAAAGTGCTAACCATACCTAAACCTGCTAAGATTCAGAGATCGGGCATTGACTCTTTTTATTTTATTTTTTTTTTTAAATGAAAGATTATTATATAATTCGTGAAATTTTCCAAAGAGATTAAAGCACCTGGTATTCCCAG
>NC_068417.1:46563293-46570793 GCF_023724105.1 Carassius gibelio
TTGGTATGGCCGTAAGCGAAGACAGCAGCAAAGAGAGCAGCAAAGAGAGGGCTATTTAAAGACCAGCCAATCTAATCGCCAGTACATTATATAAGTAAGAAAGAAAACCCAAAAGCTTAAAGCACCTGGTATTCCTAGGCAGTCTCTCATCAAAGTGCTAACCATACCTAAACCTGCTAAGATTCAGAGATCGGGCATTGACTCTATTTTTTGGCAAAATTATTATATACTAAGTGAAAAATGTCCAAAAAGCTTACAGCACCTGGTATTCCCAGGCAGTCTCCCATCCATGTACTAACCAGGCCCAAACTTGTTAATATTCAGAGATCGGGCATTGACTCTATTTTTTGGCAAAATTATTATATACTAAGTGAAAAATGTCCAAAAAGCTTACAGCACCTGGTATTCCCAGGCAGTCTCCCATCCATGTACTAACCAGGCCCAAACATGCTAATATTCAGAGATCGGGCATTGACTCTATTTTTTTTTTTTTTTTTTTTTAATGAAAGATTATTATATAATTCGTGAAATTTTTCAAACAGATTAAAGCACCTGGTATTCCCAGGCAGTCTCCCATCCATGTACTAACCAGGCCCAAACCTGCTTAGCTTCCGAGATCAGACGAGATCGGGCATAGCCAGGTTGGTATGGCCGTAAGCGAAGACAGCAGCAAAGAGAGGGCTATTTAAAGACCAGCCAATCTAATCGCCAGTACATTATATAAGTAGGAAAGAAAACCCAAAAGCTTATAGCACCTGGTATTCCTAGGCAGTCTCTCATCAAAGTGCTAACCATACCTAAACCTGCTAAGATTCAGAGATCGGGCATTGACTCTTTTTATTTTATTTTTTTTTTTAAATGAAAGATTATTATATAATTCGTGAAATTTTCCAAAGAGATTAAAGCACCTGGTATTCCCAGGCAGTCTCTCATCAAAGTGCTAACCAGACCTAAACCTGCTAAGATTCAGAGATCGGGCATTGACTCTATTTTTTGGCAAAATTATTATATACTAAGTGAAAAATGTCCAAAAAGCTTACAGCACCTGGTATTCCCAGGCAGTCTCCCATCCATGTACTAACCAGGCCCAAACATGCTAATATTCAGAGATCGGGCATTGACTCTATTTTTTTTTTTTTTTTTTTTTAATGAAAGATTATTATATAATTCGTGAAATTTTTCAAACAGATTAAAGCACCTGGTATTCCCAGGCAGTCTCCCATCCATGTACTAACCAGGCCCAAACCTGCTAATATTCAGAGATCGGGCATTGACTCTATTTTTTGGTAAAATTATTATATACTAAGTGAAAAATGTCCAAAAAGCTTACAGCACCTGGTATTCCCAGGCGGTCTCCCATCCAAGTACTAATCAGGCCCAAACCTGCTTAGCTTCCGAGATCAGACGAGATCGGGCATAGCCAGGTTGGTATGGCCGTAAGCAAAGACTGCTGCAAAGAGAGGGCTATTTAAAGACCAGCCAATCTAATCGCCAGTACATTATATAAGTAGGAAAGAAAACCCAAAAGCTTAAAGCACCTGGTATTCCTAGGCAGTCTCTCATCAAAGTGCTAACCATACCTAAACCTGCTAAGATTCAGAGATCGGGCATTGACTCTTTTTTTTTTTTTTTTTTTTTTTTTTTTAAATGAAAGATTATTATATAATTCGTGAAATTTTCCAAAGAGATTAAAGCACCTGGTATTCCCAGGCAGTCTCTCATCAAAGTGCTAACCAGACCTAAACCTGCTAAGATTCAGAGATCGGGCATTGACTCTATTTTTTGGCAAAATTATTATATACTAAGTGAAAAATGTCCAAAAAGCTTACAGCACCTGGTATTCCCAGGCAGTCTCCCATCCATGTACTAACCAGGCCCAAACCTGTTAATATTCAGAGATCGGGCATTGACTCTATTTTTTGGCAAAATTATTATATACTAAGTGAAAAATGTCCAAAAAGCTTACAGCACCTGGTATTCCCAGGCGGTCTCCCATCCAAGTACTAACCAGGCCCAAACCTGCTTAGCTTCCGAGATCAGACGAGATCGGGCATAGCCAGGTTGGTATGGCCGTAAGCGAAGACAGCAGCAAAGAGAGGGCTATTTAAAGACCAGCCAATCTAATCGCCAGTACATTATATAAGTAAGAAAGAAAACCCAAAAGCTTAAAGCACCTGGTATTCCTAGGCAGTCTCTCATCAAAGTACTAACCATACCTAAACCTGCTAAGATTCAGAGATCGGGCATTGACTCTATTTTTTGGCAAAATTATTATATACTAAGTGAAAAATGTCCAAAAAGCTTACAGCACCTGGTATTCCCAGGCAGTCTCCCATCCATGTACTAACCAGGCCCAAACCTGTTAATATTCAGAGATCGGGCATTGACTCTATTTTTTTTTTTTTTTTTTTTAATGAAAGATTATTATATAATTCGTGAAATTTTTCAAACAGATTAAAGCACCTGGTATTCCCAGGCAGTCTCCCATCCATGTACTAACCAGGCCCAAACCTGCTAATATTCAGAGATCGGGCATTGACTCTATTTTTTGGCAAAATTATTATATACTAAGTGAAAAATGTCCAAAAAGCTTACAGCACCTGGTATTCCCAGGCGGTCTCCCATCCAAGTACTAACCAGGCCCAAACCTGCTTAGCTTCCGAGATCAGACGAGATCGGGCATAGCCAGGTTGGTATGGCCGTAAGCAAAGACTGCTGCAAAGAGAGGGCTATTTAAAGACCAGCCAATCTAATCGCCAGTACATTATATAAGTAGGAAAGAAAACCCAAAAGCTTAAAGCACCTGGTATTCCTAGGCAGTCTCTCATCAAAGTGCTAACCATACCTAAACCTGCTAAGATTCAGAGATCGGGCATTGACTCTTTTTTTTTTTTTTTTTTTTTTTTTTTAAATGAAAGATTATTATATAATTCGTGAAATTTTCCAAAGAGATTAAAGCACCTGGTATTCCCAGGCAGTCTCTCATCAAAGTGCTAACCAGACCTAAACCTGCTAAGATTCAGAGATCGGGCATTGACTCTATTTTTTGGCAAAATTATTATATACTAAGTGAAAAATGTCCAAAAAGCTTACAGCACCTGGTATTCCCAGGCAGTCTCCCATCCATGTACTAACCAGGCCCAAACCTGTTAATATTCAGAGATCGGGCATTGACTCTATTTTTTGGCAAAATTATTATATACTAAGTGAAAAATGTCCAAAAAGCTTACAGCACCTGGTATTCCCAGGCGGTCTCCCATCCAAGTACTAACCAGGCCCAAACCTGCTTAGCTTCCGAGATCAGACGAGATCGGGCATAGCCAGGTTGGTATGGCCGTAAGCGAAGACAGCAGCAAAGAGAGGGCTATTTAAAGACCAGCCAATCTAATCGCCAGTACATTATATAAGTAAGAAAGAAAACCCAAAAGCTTAAAGCACCTGGTATTCCTAGGCAGTCTCTCATCAAAGTGCTAACCATACCTAAACCTACTAAGATTCAGAGATCGGGCATTGACTCTTTTTTTTTTTTTTTTTTTTTTTTTTTAAATGAAAGATTATTATATAATTCGTGAAATTTTCCAAAGAGATTAAAGCACCTGGTATTCCCAGGCAGTCTCTCATCAAAGTGCTAACCAGACCTAAACCTGCTAAGATTCAGAGATCGGGCATTGACTCTATTTTTTGGCAAAATTATTATATACTAAGTGAAAAATGTCCAAAAAGCTTACAGCACCTGGTATTCCCAGGCAGTCTCCCATCCATGTACTAACCAGGCCCAAACCTGTTAATATTCAGAGATCGGGCATTGACTCTATTTTTTGGCAAAATTATTATATACTAAGTGAAAAATGTCCAAAAAGCTTACAGCACCTGGTATTCCCAGGCGGTCTCCCATCCAAGTACTAACCAGGCCCAAACCTGCTTAGCTTCCGAGATCAGACGAGATCGGGCATAGCCAGGTTGGTATGGCCGTAAGCGAAGACAGCAGCAAAGAGAGCAGCAAAGAGAGGGCTATTTAAAGACCAGCCAATCTAATCGCCAGTACATTATATAAGTAAGAAAGAAAACCCAAAAGCTTAAAGCACCTGGTATTCCTAGGCAGTCTCTCATCAAAGTGCTAACCATACCTAAACCTGCTAAGATTCAGAGATCGGGCATTGACTCTATTTTTTGGCAAAATTATTATATACTAAGTGAAAAATGTCCAAAAAGCTTACAGCACCTGGTATTCCCAGGCAGTCTCCCATCCATGTACTAACCAGGCCCAAACTTGTTAATATTCAGAGATCGGGCATTGACTCTATTTTTTGGCAAAATTATTATATACTAAGTGAAAAATGTCCAAAAAGCTTACAGCACCTGGTATTCCCAGGCAGTCTCCCATCCATGTACTAACCAGGCCCAAACATGCTAATATTCAGAGATCGGGCATTGACTCTATTTTTTTTTTTTTTTTTTTTTAATGAAAGATTATTATATAATTCGTGAAATTTTTCAAACAGATTAAAGCACCTGGTATTCCCAGGCAGTCTCCCATCCATGTACTAACCAGGCCCAAACCTGCTTAGCTTCCGAGATCAGACGAGATCGGGCATAGCCAGGTTGGTATGGCCGTAAGCGAAGACAGCAGCAAAGAGAGGGCTATTTAAAGACCAGCCAATCTAATCGCCAGTACATTATATAAGTAGGAAAGAAAACCCAAAAGCTTATAGCACCTGGTATTCCTAGGCAGTCTCTCATCAAAGTGCTAACCATACCTAAACCTGCTAAGATTCAGAGATCGGGCATTGACTCTTTTTATTTTATTTTTTTTTTTAAATGAAAGATTATTATATAATTCGTGAAATTTTCCAAAGAGATTAAAGCACCTGGTATTCCCAGGCAGTCTCTCATCAAAGTGCTAACCAGACCTAAACCTGCTAAGATTCAGAGATCGGGCATTGACTCTATTTTTTGGCAAAATTATTATATACTAAGTGAAAAATGTCCAAAAAGCTTACAGCACCTGGTATTCCCAGGCAGTCTCCCATCCATGTACTAACCAGGCCCAAACATGCTAATATTCAGAGATCGGGCATTGACTCTATTTTTTTTTTTTTTTTTTTTTAATGAAAGATTATTATATAATTCGTGAAATTTTTCAAACAGATTAAAGCACCTGGTATTCCCAGGCAGTCTCCCATCCATGTACTAACCAGGCCCAAACCTGCTAATATTCAGAGATCGGGCATTGACTCTATTTTTTGGTAAAATTATTATATACTAAGTGAAAAATGTCCAAAAAGCTTACAGCACCTGGTATTCCCAGGCGGTCTCCCATCCAAGTACTAACCAGGCCCAAACCTGCTTAGCTTCCGAGATCAGACGAGATCGGGCATAGCCAGGTTGGTATGGCCGTAAGCAAAGACTGCTGCAAAGAGAGGGCTATTTAAAGACCAGCCAATCTAATCGCCAGTACATTATATAAGTAGGAAAGAAAACCCAAAAGCTTAAAGCACCTGGTATTCCTAGGCAGTCTCTCATCAAAGTGCTAACCATACCTAAACCTGCTAAGATTCAGAGATCGGGCATTGACTCTTTTTTTTTTTTTTTTTTTTTTTTTTTAAATGAAAGATTATTATATAATTCGTGAAATTTTCCAAAGAGATTAAAGCACCTGGTATTCCCAGGCAGTCTCTCATCAAAGTGCTAACCAGACCTAAACCTGCTAAGATTCAGAGATCGGGCATTGACTCTATTTTTTGGCAAAATTATTATATACTAAGTGAAAAATGTCCAAAAAGCTTACAGCACCTGGTATTCCCAGGCAGTCTCCCATCCATGTACTAACCAGGCCCAAACCTGTTAATATTCAGAGATCGGGCATTGACTCTATTTTTTGGCAAAATTATTATATACTAAGTGAAAAATGTCCAAAAAGCTTACAGCACCTGGTATTCCCAGGCGGTCTCCCATCCAAGTACTAACCAAGCCCAAACCTGCTTAGCTTCCGAGATCAGACGAGATCGGGCATAGCCAGGTTGGTATGGCCGTAAGCGAAGACAGCAGCAAAGAGAGGGCTATTTAAAGACCAGCCAATCTAATCGCCAGTACATTATATAAGTAAGAAAGAAAACCCAAAAGCTTAAAGCACCTGGTATTCCTAGGCAGTCTCTCATCAAAGTACTAACCATACCTAAACCTGCTAAGATTCAGAGATCGGGCATTGACTCTATTTTTTGGCAAAATTATTATATACTAAGTGAAAAATGTCCAAAAAGCTTACAGCACCTGGTATTCCCAGGCAGTCTCCCATCCATGTACTAACCAGGCCCAAACCTGTTAATATTCAGAGATCGGGCATTGACTCTATTTTTTTTTTTTTTTTTTTAATGAAAGATTATTATATAATTCGTGAAATTTTTCAAACAGATTAAAGCACCTGGTATTCCCAGGCAGTCTCCCATCCATGTACTAACCAGGCCCAAACCTGCTAATATTCAGAGATCGGGCATTGACTCTATTTTTTGGCAAAATTATTATATACTAAGTGAAAAATGTCCAAAAAGCTTACAGCACCTGGTATTCCCAGGCGGTCTCCCATCCAAGTACTAACCAGGCCCAAACCTGCTTAGCTTCCGAGATCAGACGAGATCGGGCATAGCCAGGTTGGTATGGCCGTAAGCAAAGACTGCTGCAAAGAGAGGGCTATTTAAAGACCAGCCAATCTAATCGCCAGTACATTATATAAGTAGGAAAGAAAACCCAAAAGCTTAAAGCACCTGGTATTCCTAGGCAGTCTCTCATCAAAGTGCTAACCATACCTAAACCTGCTAAGATTCAGAGATCGGGCATTGACTCTTTTTTTTTTTTTTTTTTTTTTTTTTTAAATGAAAGATTATTATATAATTCGTGAAATTTTCCAAAGAGATTAAAGCACCTGGTATTCCCAGGCAGTCTCTCATCAAAGTGCTAACCAGACCTAAACCTGCTAAGATTCAGAGATCGGGCATTGACTCTATTTTTTGGCAAAATTATTATATACTAAGTGAAAAATGTCCAAAAAGCTTACAGCACCTGGTATTCCCAGGCAGTCTCCCATCCATGTACTAACCAGGCCCAAACCTGTTAATATTCAGAGATCGGGCATTGACTCTATTTTTTGGCAAAATTATTATATACTAAGTGAAAAATGTCCAAAAAGCTTACAGCACCTGGTATTCCCAGGCGGTCTCCCATCCAAGTACTAACCAGGCCCAAACCTGCTTAGCTTCCGAGATCAGACGAGATCGGGCATAGCCAGGTTGGTATGGCCGTAAGCGAAGACAGCAGCAAAGAGAGGGCTATTTAAAGACCAGCCAATCTAATCGCCAGTACATTATATAAGTAAGAAAGAAAACCCAAAAGCTTAAAGCACCTGGTATTCCTAGGCAGTCTCTCATCAAAGTGCTAACCATACCTAAACCTACTAAGATTCAGAGATCGGGCATTGACTCTTTTTTTTTTTTTTTTTTTTTTTTT
>NC_068417.1:46575793-46580793 GCF_023724105.1 Carassius gibelio
TTTTTTTTTTTTTTTTAATGAAAGATTATTATATAATTCGTGAAATTTTTCAAACAGATTAAAGCACCTGGTATTCCCAGGCAGTCTCCCATCCATGTACTAACCAGGCCCAAACCTGCTAATATTCAGAGATCGGGCATTGACTCTATTTTTTGGCAAAATTATTATATACTAAGTGAAAAATGTCCAAAAAGCTTACAGCACCTGGTATTCCCAGGCGGTCTCCCATCCAAGTACTAACCAGGCCCAAACCTGCTTAGCTTCCGAGATCAGACGAGATCGGGCATAGCCAGGTTGGTATGGCCGTAAGCGAAGACAGCAGAAAAGAGAGGGCTATTTAAAGACCAGCCAATCTAATCGCCAGTACATTATATAAGTAGGAAAGAAAACCCAAAAGCTTAAAGCACCTGGTATTCCTAGGCAGTCTCTCATCAAAGTGCTAACCATACCTAAACCTGCTAAGATTCAGAGATCGGGCATTGACTCTTTTTTTTTTTTTTTTTTTTTTTAAATGAAAGATTATTATATAATTCGTGAAATTTTCCAAAGAGATTAAAGCACCTGGTATTCCCAGGCAGTCTCTCATCAAAGTGCTAACCAGACCTAAACCTGCTAATATTCAGAGATCGGGCATTGACTCTATTTTTTGGCAAAATTATTATATACTAAGTGAAAAATGTCCAAAAAGCTTACAGCACCTGGTATTCCCAGGCAGTCTCCCATCCATGTACTAACCAGGCCCAAACCTGTTAATATTCAGAGATCGGGCATTGACTCTATTTTTTGGCAAAATTATTATATACTAAGTGAAAAATGTCCAAAAAGCTTACAGCACCTGGTATTCCCAGGCGGTCTCCCATCCAAGTACTAACCAGGCCCAAACCTGCTTAGCTTCCGAGATCAGACGAGATCGGGCATAGCCAGGTTGGTATGGCCGTAAGCGAAGACAGCAGCAAAGAGAGGGCTATTTAAAGACCAGCCAATCTAATCGCCAGTACATTATATAAGTAGGAAAGAAAACCCAAAAGCTTAAAGCACCTGGTATTCCTAGGCAGTCTCTCATCAAAGTGCTAACCATACCTAAACATGCTAAGATTCAGAGATCGGGCATTGACTCTATTTTTTGGCAAAATTATTATATACTAAGTGAAAAATGTCCAAAAAGCTTACAGCACCTGGTATTCCCAGGCAGTCTCCCATCCATGTACTAACCAGGCCCAAACCTGTTAATATTCAGAGATCGGGCATTGACTCTATTTTTTTTTTTTTTTTTTTTTTTTAATGAAAGATTATTATATAATTCGTGAAATTTTTCAAACAGATTAAAGCACCTGGTATTCCCAGGCAGTCTCCCATCCATGTACTAACCAGGCCCAAACCTGCTAATATTCAGAGATCGGGCATTGACTCTATTTTTTGGTAAAATTATTATATACTAAGTGAAAAATGTCCAAAAAGCTTACAGCACCTGGTATTCCCAGGCGGTCTCCCATCCAAGTACTAACCAGGCCCAAACCTGCTTAGCTTCCGAGATCAGACGAGATCGGGCATAGCCAGGTTGGTATGGCCGTAAGCAAAGACTGCTGCAAAGAGAGGGCTATTTAAAGACCAGCCAATCTAATCGCCAGTACATTATATAAGTAGGAAAGAAAACCCAAAAGCTTAAAGCACCTGGTATTCCTAGGCAGTCTCTCATCAAAGTGCTAACCATACCTAAACCTGCTAAGATTCAGAGATCGGGCATTGACTCTTTTTTTTTTTTTTTTTTTTTTTTTTTAAATGAAAGATTATTATATAATTCGTGAAATTTTCCAAAGAGATTAAAGCACCTGGTATTCCCAGGCAGTCTCTCATCAAAGTGCTAACCAGACCTAAACCTGCTAAGATTCAGAGATCGGGCATTGACTCTATTTTTTGGCAAAATTATTATATACTAAGTGAAAAATGTCCAAAAAGCTTACAGCACCTGGTATTCCCAGGCAGTCTCCCATCCATGTACTAACCAGGCCCAAACCTGTTAATATTCAGAGATCGGGCATTGACTCTATTTTTTGGCAAAATTATTATATACTAAGTGAAAAATGTCCAAAAAGCTTACAGCACCTGGTATTCCCAGGCGGTCTCCCATCCAAGTACTAACCAGGCCCAAACCTGCTTAGCTTCCGAGATCAGACGAGATCGGGCATAGCCAGGTTGGTATGGCCGTAAGCGAAGACAGCAGCAAAGAGAGGGCTATTTAAAGACCAGCCAATCTAATCGCCAGTACATTATATAAGTAAGAAAGAAAACCCAAAAGCTTAAAGCACCTGGTATTCCTAGGCAGTCTCTCATCAAAGTGCTAACCATACCTAAACCTGCTAAGATTCAGAGATCGGGCATTGACTCTATTTTTTGGCAAAATTATTATATACTAAGTGAAAAATGTCCAAAAAGCTTACAGCACCTGGTATTCCCAGGCAGTCTCCCATCCATGTACTAACCAGGCCCAAACTTGTTAATATTCAGAGATCGGGCATTGACTCTATTTTTTGGCAAAATTATTATATACTAAGTGAAAAATGTCCAAAAAGCTTACAGCACCTGGTATTCCCAGGCAGTCTCCCATCCATGTACTAACCAGGCCCAAACATGCTAATATTCAGAGATCGGGCATTGACTCTATTTTTTTTTTTTTTTTTTTTTAATGAAAGATTATTATATAATTCGTGAAATTTTTCAAACAGATTAAAGCACCTGGTATTCCCAGGCAGTCTCCCATCCATGTACTAACCAGGCCCAAACCTGCTTAGCTTCCGAGATCAGACGAGATCGGGCATAGCCAGGTTGGTATGGCCGTAAGCGAAGACAGCAGCAAAGAGAGGGCTATTTAAAGACCAGCCAATCTAATCGCCAGTACATTATATAAGTAGGAAAGAAAACCCAAAAGCTTATAGCACCTGGTATTCCTAGGCAGTCTCTCATCAAAGTGCTAACCATACCTAAACCTGCTAAGATTCAGAGATCGGGCATTGACTCTTTTTATTTTATTTTTTTTTTTAAATGAAAGATTATTATATAATTCGTGAAATTTTCCAAAGAGATTAAAGCACCTGGTATTCCCAGGCAGTCTCTCATCAAAGTGCTAACCAGACCTAAACCTGCTAAGATTCAGAGATCGGGCATTGACTCTATTTTTTGGCAAAATTATTATATACTAAGTGAAAAATGTCCAAAAAGCTTACAGCACCTGGTATTCCCAGGCAGTCTCCCATCCATGTACTAACCAGGCCCAAACCTGTTAATATTCAGAGATCGGGCATTGACTCTATTTTTTGGCAAAATTATTATATACTAAGTGAAAAATGTCCAAAAAGCTTACAGCACCTGGTATTTCCAGGCAGTCTCCCATCCATGTACTAACCAGGCCCAAACCTGTTAATATTCAGAGATCGGGCATTGACTCTATTTTTTTTTTTTTTTTTTTTTTAATGAAAGATTATTATATAATTCGTGAAATTTTTCAAACAGATTAAAGCACCTGGTATTCCCAGGCAGTCTCCCATCCATGTACTAACCAGGCCCAAACCTGCTAATATTCAGAGATCGGGCATTGACTCTATTTTTTGGCAAAATTATTATATACTAAGTGAAAAATGTCCAAAAAGCTTACAGCACCTGGTATTCCCAGGCGGTCTCCCATCCAAGTACTAACCAGGCCCAAACCTGCTTAGCTTCCGAGATCAGACGAGATCGGGCATAGCCAGGTTGGTATGGCCGTAAGCGAAGACAGCAGAAAAGAGAGGGCTATTTAAAGACCAGCCAATCTAATCGCCAGTACATTATATAAGTAGGAAAGAAAACCCAAAAGCTTAAAGCACCTGGTATTCCTAGGCAGTCTCTCATCAAAGTGCTAACCATACCTAAACCTGCTAAGATTCAGAGATCGGGCATTGACTCTTTTTTTTTTTTTTTTTTTTTTTAAATGAAAGATTATTATATAATTCGTGAAATTTTCCAAAGAGATTAAAGCACCTGGTATTCCCAGGCAGTCTCTCATCAAAGTGCTAACCAGACCTAAACCTGCTAATATTCAGAGATCGGGCATTGACTCTATTTTTTGGCAAAATTATTATATACTAAGTGAAAAATGTCCAAAAAGCTTACAGCACCTGGTATTCCCAGGCAGTCTCCCATCCATGTACTAACCAGGCCCAAACCTGTTAATATTCAGAGATCGGGCATTGACTCTATTTTTTGGCAAAATTATTATATACTAAGTGAAAAATGTCCAAAAAGCTTACAGCACCTGGTATTCCCAGGCGGTCTCCCATCCAAGTACTAACCAGGCCCAAACCTGCTTAGCTTCCGAGATCAGACGAGATCGGGCATAGCCAGGTTGGTATGGCCGTAAGCGAAGACAGCAGCAAAGAGAGGGCTATTTAAAGACCAGCCAATCTAATCGCCAGTACATTATATAAGTAGGAAAGAAAACCCAAAAGCTTAAAGCACCTGGTATTCCTAGGCAGTCTCTCATCAAAGTGCTAACCATACCTAAACCTGCTAAGATTCAGAGATCGGGCATTGACTCTATTTTTTGGCAAAATTATTATATACTAAGTGAAAAATGTCCAAAAAGCTTACAGCACCTGGTATTCCCAGGCAGTCTCCCATCCATGTACTAACCAGGCCCAAACCTGTTAATATTCAGAGATCGGGCATTGACTCTATTTTTTTTTTTTTTTTTTTTTTTTAATGAAAGATTATTATATAATTCGTGAAATTTTTCAAACAGATTAAAGCACCTGGTATTCCCAGGCAGTCTCCCATCCATGTACTAACCAGGCCCAAACCTGCTAATATTCAGAGATCGGGCATTGACTCTATTTTTTGGTAAAATTATTATATACTAAGTGAAAAATGTCCAAAAAGCTTACAGCACCTGGTATTCCCAGGCGGTCTCCCATCCAAGTACTAACCAGGCCCAAACCTGCTTAGCTTCCGAGATCAGACGAGATCGGGCA
>NC_068417.1:46588293-46593293 GCF_023724105.1 Carassius gibelio
CCAGGCCCAAACCTGCTAATATTCAGAGATCGGGCATTGACTCTATTTTTTGGCAAAATTATTATATACTAAGTGAAAAATGTCCAAAAAGCTTACAGCACCTGGTATTCCCAGGCGGTCTCCCATCCAAGTACTAACCAGGCCCAAACCTGCTTAGCTTCCGAGATCAGACGAGATCGGGCATAGCCAGGTTGGTATGGCCGTAAGCGAAGACAGCAGAAAAGAGAGGGCTATTTAAAGACCAGCCAATCTAATCGCCAGTACATTATATAAGTAGGAAAGAAAACCCAAAAGCTTAAAGCACCTGGTATTCCTAGGCAGTCTCTCATCAAAGTGCTAACCATACCTAAACCTGCTAAGATTCAGAGATCGGGCATTGACTCTTTTTTTTTTTTTTTTTTTTTTTAAATGAAAGATTATTATATAATTCGTGAAATTTTCCAAAGAGATTAAAGCACCTGGTATTCCCAGGCAGTCTCTCATCAAAGTGCTAACCAGACCTAAACCTGCTAATATTCAGAGATCGGGCATTGACTCTATTTTTTGGCAAAATTATTATATACTAAGTGAAAAATGTCCAAAAAGCTTACAGCACCTGGTATTCCCAGGCAGTCTCCCATCCATGTACTAACCAGGCCCAAACCTGTTAATATTCAGAGATCGGGCATTGACTCTATTTTTTGGCAAAATTATTATATACTAAGTGAAAAATGTCCAAAAAGCTTACAGCACCTGGTATTCCCAGGCGGTCTCCCATCCAAGTACTAACCAGGCCCAAACCTGCTTAGCTTCCGAGATCAGACGAGATCGGGCATAGCCAGGTTGGTATGGCCGTAAGCGAAGACAGCAGCAAAGAGAGGGCTATTTAAAGACCAGCCAATCTAATCGCCAGTACATTATATAAGTAGGAAAGAAAACCCAAAAGCTTAAAGCACCTGGTATTCCTAGGCAGTCTCTCATCAAAGTGCTAACCATACCTAAACCTGCTAAGATTCAGAGATCGGGCATTGACTCTATTTTTTGGCAAAATTATTATATACTAAGTGAAAAATGTCCAAAAAGCTTACAGCACCTGGTATTCCCAGGCAGTCTCCCATCCATGTACTAACCAGGCCCAAACCTGTTAATATTCAGAGATCGGGCATTGACTCTATTTTTTTTTTTTTTTTTTTTTTTTAATGAAAGATTATTATATAATTCGTGAAATTTTTCAAACAGATTAAAGCACCTGGTATTCCCAGGCAGTCTCCCATCCATGTACTAACCAGGCCCAAACCTGCTAATATTCAGAGATCGGGCATTGACTCTATTTTTTGGTAAAATTATTATATACTAAGTGAAAAATGTCCAAAAAGCTTACAGCACCTGGTATTCCCAGGCGGTCTCCCATCCAAGTACTAACCAGGCCCAAACCTGCTTAGCTTCCGAGATCAGACGAGATCGGGCATAGCCAGGTTGGTATGGCCGTAAGCAAAGACTGCTGCAAAGAGAGGGCTATTTAAAGACCAGCCAATCTAATCGCCAGTACATTATATAAGTAGGAAAGAAAACCCAAAAGCTTAAAGCACCTGGTATTCCTAGGCAGTCTCTCATCAAAGTGCTAACCATACCTAAACCTGCTAAGATTCAGAGATCGGGCATTGACTCTTTTTTTTTTTTTTTTTTTTTTTTTTTAAATGAAAGATTATTATATAATTCGTGAAATTTTCCAAAGAGATTAAAGCACCTGGTATTCCCAGGCAGTCTCTCATCAAAGTGCTAACCAGACCTAAACCTGCTAAGATTCAGAGATCGGGCATTGACTCTATTTTTTGGCAAAATTATTATATACTAAGTGAAAAATGTCCAAAAAGCTTACAGCACCTGGTATTCCCAGGCAGTCTCCCATCCATGTACTAACCAGGCCCAAACCTGTTAATATTCAGAGATCGGGCATTGACTCTATTTTTTGGCAAAATTATTATATACTAAGTGAAAAATGTCCAAAAAGCTTACAGCACCTGGTATTCCCAGGCGGTCTCCCATCCAAGTACTAACCAGGCCCAAACCTGCTTAGCTTCCGAGATCAGACGAGATCGGGCATAGCCAGGTTGGTATGGCCGTAAGCGAAGACAGCAGCAAAGAGAGGGCTATTTAAAGACCAGCCAATCTAATCGCCAGTACATTATATAAGTAAGAAAGAAAACCCAAAAGCTTAAAGCACCTGGTATTCCTAGGCAGTCTCTCATCAAAGTGCTAACCATACCTAAACCTGCTAAGATTCAGAGATCGGGCATTGACTCTATTTTTTGGCAAAATTATTATATACTAAGTGAAAAATGTCCAAAAAGCTTACAGCACCTGGTATTCCCAGGCAGTCTCCCATCCATGTACTAACCAGGCCCAAACTTGTTAATATTCAGAGATCGGGCATTGACTCTATTTTTTGGCAAAATTATTATATACTAAGTGAAAAATGTCCAAAAAGCTTACAGCACCTGGTATTCCCAGGCAGTCTCCCATCCATGTACTAACCAGGCCCAAACATGCTAATATTCAGAGATCGGGCATTGACTCTATTTTTTTTTTTTTTTTTTTTTAATGAAAGATTATTATATAATTCGTGAAATTTTTCAAACAGATTAAAGCACCTGGTATTCCCAGGCAGTCTCCCATCCATGTACTAACCAGGCCCAAACCTGCTTAGCTTCCGAGATCAGACGAGATCGGGCATAGCCAGGTTGGTATGGCCGTAAGCGAAGACAGCAGCAAAGAGAGGGCTATTTAAAGACCAGCCAATCTAATCGCCAGTACATTATATAAGTAGGAAAGAAAACCCAAAAGCTTATAGCACCTGGTATTCCTAGGCAGTCTCTCATCAAAGTGCTAACCATACCTAAACCTGCTAAGATTCAGAGATCGGGCATTGACTCTTTTTATTTTATTTTTTTTTTTAAATGAAAGATTATTATATAATTCGTGAAATTTTCCAAAGAGATTAAAGCACCTGGTATTCCCAGGCAGTCTCTCATCAAAGTGCTAACCAGACCTAAACCTGCTAAGATTCAGAGATCGGGCATTGACTCTATTTTTTGGCAAAATTATTATATACTAAGTGAAAAATGTCCAAAAAGCTTACAGCACCTGGTATTCCCAGGCAGTCTCCCATCCATGTACTAACCAGGCCCAAACCTGTTAATATTCAGAGATCGGGCATTGACTCTATTTTTTGGCAAAATTATTATATACTAAGTGAAAAATGTCCAAAAAGCTTACAGCACCTGGTATTTCCAGGCAGTCTCCCATCCATGTACTAACCAGGCCCAAACCTGTTAATATTCAGAGATCGGGCATTGACTCTATTTTTTTTTTTTTTTTTTTTTTAATGAAAGATTATTATATAATTCGTGAAATTTTTCAAACAGATTAAAGCACCTGGTATTCCCAGGCAGTCTCCCATCCATGTACTAACCAGGCCCAAACCTGCTAATATTCAGAGATCGGGCATTGACTCTATTTTTTGGCAAAATTATTATATACTAAGTGAAAAATGTCCAAAAAGCTTACAGCACCTGGTATTCCCAGGCGGTCTCCCATCCAAGTACTAACCAGGCCCAAACCTGCTTAGCTTCCGAGATCAGACGAGATCGGGCATAGCCAGGTTGGTATGGCCGTAAGCGAAGACAGCAGAAAAGAGAGGGCTATTTAAAGACCAGCCAATCTAATCGCCAGTACATTATATAAGTAGGAAAGAAAACCCAAAAGCTTAAAGCACCTGGTATTCCTAGGCAGTCTCTCATCAAAGTGCTAACCATACCTAAACCTGCTAAGATTCAGAGATCGGGCATTGACTCTTTTTTTTTTTTTTTTTTTTTTTAAATGAAAGATTATTATATAATTCGTGAAATTTTCCAAAGAGATTAAAGCACCTGGTATTCCCAGGCAGTCTCTCATCAAAGTGCTAACCAGACCTAAACCTGCTAATATTCAGAGATCGGGCATTGACTCTATTTTTTGGCAAAATTATTATATACTAAGTGAAAAATGTCCAAAAAGCTTACAGCACCTGGTATTCCCAGGCAGTCTCCCATCCATGTACTAACCAGGCCCAAACCTGTTAATATTCAGAGATCGGGCATTGACTCTATTTTTTGGCAAAATTATTATATACTAAGTGAAAAATGTCCAAAAAGCTTACAGCACCTGGTATTCCCAGGCGGTCTCCCATCCAAGTACTAACCAGGCCCAAACCTGCTTAGCTTCCGAGATCAGACGAGATCGGGCATAGCCAGGTTGGTATGGCCGTAAGCGAAGACAGCAGCAAAGAGAGGGCTATTTAAAGACCAGCCAATCTAATCGCCAGTACATTATATAAGTAGGAAAGAAAACCCAAAAGCTTAAAGCACCTGGTATTCCTAGGCAGTCTCTCATCAAAGTGCTAACCATACCTAAACCTGCTAAGATTCAGAGATCGGGCATTGACTCTATTTTTTGGCAAAATTATTATATACTAAGTGAAAAATGTCCAAAAAGCTTACAGCACCTGGTATTCCCAGGCAGTCTCCCATCCATGTACTAACCAGGCCCAAACCTGTTAATATTCAGAGATCGGGCATTGACTCTATTTTTTTTTTTTTTTTTTTTTTTTAATGAAAGATTATTATATAATTCGTGAAATTTTTCAAACAGATTAAAGCACCTGGTATTCCCAGGCAGTCTCCCATCCATGTACTAACCAGGCCCAAACCTGCTAATATTCAGAGATCGGGCATTGACTCTATTTTTTGGTAAAATTATTATATACTAAGTGAAAAATGTCCAAAAAGCTTACAGCACCTGGTATTCCCAGGCGGTCTCCCATCCAAGTACTAACCAGGCCCAAACCTGCTTAGCTTCCGAGATCAGACGAGATCGGGCATAGCCAGGTTGGTATGGCCGTAAGCAAAGACTGCTGCAAAGAGAGGGCTATTTAAAGACCAGCCAATCTAATCGCCAGTACATTATATAAGTAGGAAAGAAAA
>NC_068417.1:46603293-46605793 GCF_023724105.1 Carassius gibelio
TAAGTAAGAAAGAAAACCCAAAAGCTTAAAGCACCTGGTATTCCTAGGCAGTCTCTCATCAAAGTGCTAACCATACCTAAACCTACTAAGATTCAGAGATCGGGCATTGACTCTTTTTTTTTTTTTTTTTTTTTTTTTTTAAATGAAAGATTATTATATAATTCGTGAAATTTTCCAAAGAGATTAAAGCACCTGGTATTCCCAGGCAGTCTCTCATCAAAGTGCTAACCAGACCTAAACCTGCTAAGATTCAGAGATCGGGCATTGACTCTATTTTTTGGCAAAATTATTATATACTAAGTGAAAAATGTCCAAAAAGCTTACAGCACCTGGTATTCCCAGGCAGTCTCCCATCCATGTACTAACCAGGCCCAAACCTGTTAATATTCAGAGATCGGGCATTGACTCTATTTTTTGGCAAAATTATTATATACTAAGTGAAAAATGTCCAAAAAGCTTACAGCACCTGGTATTCCCAGGCGGTCTCCCATCCAAGTACTAACCAGGCCCAAACCTGCTTAGCTTCCGAGATCAGACGAGATCGGGCATAGCCAGGTTGGTATGGCCGTAAGCGAAGACAGCAGCGAAGACAGCAGCGAAGACAGCAGCAAAGAGAGGGCTATTTAAAGACCAGCCAATCTAATCGCCAGTACATTATATAAGTAAGAAAGAAAACCCAAAAGCTTAAAGCACCTGGTATTCCTAGGCAGTCTCTCATCAAAGTGCTAACCATACCTAAACCTGCTAAGATTCAGAGATCGGGCATTGACTCTATTTTTTGGCAAAATTATTATATACTAAGTGAAAAATGTCCAAAAAGCTTACAGCACCTGGTATTCCCAGGCAGTCTCCCATCCATGTACTAACCAGGCCCAAACTTGTTAATATTCAGAGATCGGGCATTGACTCTATTTTTTGGCAAAATTATTATATACTAAGTGAAAAATGTCCAAAAAGCTTACAGCACCTGGTATTCCCAGGCAGTCTCCCATCCATGTACTAACCAGGCCCAAACATGCTAATATTCAGAGATCGGGCATTGACTCTATTTTTTTTTTTTTTTTTTTTTAATGAAAGATTATTATATAATTCGTGAAATTTTTCAAACAGATTAAAGCACCTGGTATTCCCAGGCAGTCTCCCATCCATGTACTAACCAGGCCCAAACCTGCTTAGCTTCCGAGATCAGACGAGATCGGGCATAGCCAGGTTGGTATGGCCGTAAGCGAAGACAGCAGCAAAGAGAGGGCTATTTAAAGACCAGCCAATCTAATCGCCAGTACATTATATAAGTAGGAAAGAAAACCCAAAAGCTTATAGCACCTGGTATTCCTAGGCAGTCTCTCATCAAAGTGCTAACCATACCTAAACCTGCTAAGATTCAGAGATCGGGCATTGACTCTTTTTATTTTATTTTTTTTTTTAAATGAAAGATTATTATATAATTCGTGAAATTTTCCAAAGAGATTAAAGCACCTGGTATTCCCAGGCAGTCTCTCATCAAAGTGCTAACCAGACCTAAACCTGCTAAGATTCAGAGATCGGGCATTGACTCTATTTTTTGGCAAAATTATTATATACTAAGTGAAAAATGTCCAAAAAGCTTACAGCACCTGGTATTCCCAGGCAGTCTCCCATCCATGTACTAACCAGGCCCAAACCTGTTAATATTCAGAGATCGGGCATTGACTCTATTTTTTGGCAAAATTATTATATACTAAGTGATAAATGTCCAAAAAGCTTACAGCACCTGGTATTTCCAGGCAGTCTCCCATCCATGTACTAACCAGGCCCAAACCTGTTAATATTCAGAGATCGGGCATTGACTCTATTTTTTTTTTTTTTTTTTTTTTAATGAAAGATTATTATATAATTCGTGAAATTTTTCAAACAGATTAAAGCACCTGGTATTCCCAGGCAGTCTCCCATCCATGTACTAACCAGGCCCAAACCTGCTAATATTCAGAGATCGGGCATTGACTCTATTTTTTGGCAAAATTATTATATACTAAGTGAAAAATGTCCAAAAAGCTTACAGCACCTGGTATTCCCAGGCGGTCTCCCATCCAAGTACTAACCAGGCCCAAACCTGCTTAGCTTCCGAGATCAGACGAGATCGGGCATAGCCAGGTTGGTATGGCCGTAAGCGAAGACAGCAGAAAAGAGAGGGCTATTTAAAGACCAGCCAATCTAATCGCCAGTACATTATATAAGTAGGAAAGAAAACCCAAAAGCTTAAAGCACCTGGTATTCCTAGGCAGTCTCTCATCAAAGTGCTAACCATACCTAAACCTGCTAAGATTCAGAGATCGGGCATTGACTCTTTTTTTTTTTTTTTTTTTTTTTAAATGAAAGATTATTATATAATTCGTGAAATTTTCCAAAGAGATTAAAGCACCTGGTATTCCCAGGCAGTCTCTCATCAAAGTGCTAACCAGACCTAAACCTGCTAATATTCAGAGATCGGGCATTGACTCTATTTTTTGGCAAAATTATTATA
>NC_068417.1:46794447-46799447 GCF_023724105.1 Carassius gibelio
TGAGAGCAGTCTTAACAGAGGCCAATGATTGTGAAGTTGCATTGCCCATGGTTGCTTTACCCACAAACCTTTTCTTTACTTGATTTTCCATGCAACACTCGACCAGTCCTGTTCCAGCACTTTGAGTTATGTGATCCTTTAGCCCCGGATGCAATAGCTGACTTTCAAAGTCGTCCAAAGTATTCCCTAATGTGCCGCCTTGAACAGATCCATTCTCCTCCTCGTTTACCCCACTGGACAAATCTGCTCCCCCCATCACATCACCATAATGTACATCACTCAGTTCTTTGCACTCTCTAGCATAATGTCCTTGTTTATCACACTTGTAACAAGTAAACTCAGGGCAGTCCCTCAATACATGTCCAGGCTGGATACAAATACGACACACTTTTACTTGCCTGTTATGAATTACTCTAAAGTGCTCAGCACCCTCCAGTGTTTCAAACTTGGTTGAATATGGCAATGATTGAACAGTGTCAGTGAACTTAACTTTACAGAAGCGGGTCCCATCTGCAATATCTGTTCCTGGCCATCTCCTCCTCTTGATTGGGGATGTTGCATTGACACCCCATCCATTAAGTTTCTCCAAAATTTCCTCATCCGTGATGTACACAGGAAGATTCATGAATGAAACAACAAGCTCATCATTGCTCAGATCTCTAGCCATAATTTGACAGTTTTTGATTTTAAAACCATCGATAAGTCTTTCCTTTCCTTTACTGTGGTTCATTGTAATTTCATACTTTTTGTCCCCTTTGAAACGACATCCAATCACAGCACCACAGACTTCATTAATTCCTCTAAGTAATTCCATCATTGTTATTTTCTCATCTCCAACAATTTCCACACTCACAGTTAAGTTCTTTTCAAACGCCTTGTCCTCCATCATGACTAGATTCCTGCTGTTCTTCTTAGATACCAGATCTGTTTGTAGTACTCCAATGTCTCCCACCATGTGCTCCATTCAATTAACAAACAAAACCTCCAGGAACAAAAAAGAATAAAACTCCTCCTACAAACAGCAGCTGCTGCAGGAGGGGTAAGGAAAACAACTTTAGAGCTTAATTAAACACCAATTTTTGCATGAATTTCAATTTAAACCTTGGGAAAAATAAATCAGATCAAAATTCCACCCTCTCCTAGCACACGCTCAGGTTGGTATGGCCGTAAGCGAAGACAGCAGCAAAGAGAGGGCTATTTAAAGACCAGCCAATCTAATCGCCAGTACATTATATAAGTAGGAAAGAAAACCCAAAAGCTTATAGCACCTGGTATTCCTAGGCAGTCTCTCATCAAAGTGCTAACCATACCTAAACCTGCTTAGATTCAGAGATCGGGCATTGACTCTATTTTTTGGCAAAATTATTATATACTAAGTGAAAAATGTCCAAAAAGCTTACAGCACCTGGTATTCCCAGGCAGTCTCCCATCCATGTACTAACCAGGCCCAAACCTGTTAATATTCAGAGATCGGGCATTGACTCTATTTTTTTTTTTTTTTTTTTTTTTTTAATGAAAGATTATTATATAATTCGTGAAATTTTTCAAACAGATTAAAGCACCTGGTATTCCCAGGCAGTCTCCCATCCATGTACTAACCAGGCCCAAACCTGCTAATATTCAGAGATCGGGCATTGACTCTATTTTTTGGCAAAATTATTATATACTAAGTGAAAAATGTCCAAAAAGCTTACAGCACCTGGTATTCCCAGGCGGTCTCCCATCCAAGTACTAACCAGGCCCAAACCTGCTTAGCTTCCGAGATCAGACGAGATCGGGCATAGCCAGGTTGGTATGGCCGTAAGCAAAGACTGCTGCAAAGAGAGGGCTATTTAAAGACCAGCCAATCTAATCGCCAGTACATTATATAAGTAGGAAAGAAAACCCAAAAGCTTAAAGCACCTGGTATTCCTAGGCAGTCTCTCATCAAAGTGCTAACCATACCTAAACCTGCTAAGATTCAGAGATCGGGCATTGACTCTTTTTTTTTTTTTTTTTTTTTTTTTTTAAATGAAAGATTATTATATAATTCGTGAAATTTTCCAAAGAGATTAAAGCACCTGGTATTCCCAGGCAGTCTCTCATCAAAGTGCTAACCAGACCTAAACCTGCTAAGATTCAGAGATCGGGCATTGACTCTATTTTTTGGCAAAATTATTATATACTAAGTGAAAAATGTCCAAAAAGCTTACAGCACCTGGTATTCCCAGGCAGTCTCCCATCCATGTACTAACCAGGCCCAAACCTGTTAATATTCAGAGATCGGGCATTGACTCTATTTTTTGGCAAAATTATTATATACTAAGTGAAAAATGTCCAAAAAGCTTACAGCACCTGGTATTCCCAGGCGGTCTCCCATCCAAGTACTAACCAGGCCCAAACCTGCTTAGCTTCCGAGATCAGACGAGATCGGGCATAGCCAGGTTGGTATGGCCGTACGCGAAGACAGCAGCAAAGAGAGGGCTATTTAAAGACCAGCCAATCTAATCGCCAGTACATTATATAAGTAGGAAAGAAAACCCAAAAGCTTAAAGCACCTGGTATTCCTAGGCAGTCTATCATCAAAGTGCTAACCATACCTAAACCTGCTAAGATTCAGAGATCGGGCATTGACTCTATTTTTTGGCAAAATTATTATATACTAAGTGAAAAATGTCCAAAAAGCTTACAGCACCTGGTATTCCCAGGCAGTCTCCCATCCATGTACTAACCAGGCCCAAACCTGTTAATATTCAGAGATCGGGCATTGACTCTATTTTTTTTTTTTTTTTTTTTAATGAAAGATTATTATATAATTCGTGAAATTTTTCAAACAGATTAAAGCACCTGGTATTCCCAGGCAGTCTCCCATCCATGTACTAACCAGGCCCAAACCTGCTAATATTCAGAGATCGGGCATTGACTCTATTTTTTGGCAAAATTATTATATACTAAGTGAAAAATGTCCAAAAAGCTTACAGCACCTGGTATTCCCAGGCGGTCTCCCATCCAAGTACTAACCAGGCCCAAACCTGCTTAGCTTCCGAGATCAGACGAGATCGGGCATAGCCAGGTTGGTATGGCCGTAAGCAAAGACTGCTGCAAAGAGAGGGCTATTTAAAGACCAGCCAATCTAATCGCCAGTACATTATATAAGTAGGAAAGAAAACCCAAAAGCTTAAAGCACCTGGTATTCCTAGGCAGTCTCTCATCAAAGTGCTAACCATACCTAAACCTGCTAAGATTCAGAGATCGGGCATTGACTCTTTTTTTTTTTTTTTTTTTTTTTTTTTAAATGAAAGATTATTATATAATTCGTGAAATTTTCCAAAGAGATTAAAGCACCTGGTATTCCCAGGCAGTCTCTCATCAAAGTGCTAACCAGACCTAAACCTGCTAATATTCAGAGATCGGGCATTGACTCTATTTTTTGGCAAAATTATTATATACTAAGTGAAAAATGTCCAAAAAGCTTACAGCACCTGGTATTCCCAGGCAGTCTCCCATCCATGTACTAACCAGGCCCAAACCTGTTAATATTCAGAGATCGGGCATTGACTCTATTTTTTGGCAAAATTATTATATACTAAGTGAAAAATGTCCAAAAAGCTTACAGCACCTGGTATTCCCAGGCGGTCTCCCATCCAAGTACTAACCAGGCCCAAACCTGCTTAGCTTCCGAGATCAGACGAGATCGGGCATAGCCAGGTTGGTATGGCCGTAAGCGAAGACAGCAGCAAAGAGAGGGCTATTTAAAGACCAGCCAATCTAATCGCCAGTACATTATATAAGTAAGAAAGAAAACCCAAAAGCTTAAAGCACCTGGTATTCCTAGGCAGTCTCTCATCAAAGTGCTAACCATACCTAAACCTGCTAAGATTCAGAGATCGGGCATTGACTCTATTTTTTGGCAAAATTATTATATACTAAGTGAAAAATGTCCAAAAAGCTTACAGCACCTGGTATTCCCAGGCAGTCTCCCATCCATGTACTAACCAGGCCCAAACTTGTTAATATTCAGAGATCGGGCATTGACTCTATTTTTTGGCAAAATTATTATATACTAAGTGAAAAATGTCCAAAAAGCTTACAGCACCTGGTATTCCCAGGCAGTCTCCCATCCATGTACTAACCAGGCCCAAACCTGTTAATATTCAGAGATCGGGCATTGACTCTATTTTTTTTTTTTTTTTTTTTTTTAATGAAAGATTATTATATAATTCGTGAAATTTTTCAAACAGATTAAAGCACCTGGTATTCCCAGGCAGTCTCCCATCCATGTACTAACCAGGCCCAAACCTGCTAATATTCAGAGATCGGGCATTGACTCTATTTTTTGGCAAAATTATTATATACTAAGTGAAAAATGTCCAAAAAGCTTACAGCACCTGGTATTCCCAGGCGGTCTCCCATCCAAGTACTAACCAGGCCCAAACCTGCTTAGCTTCCGAGATCAGACGAGATCGGGCATAGCCAGGTTGGTATGGCCGTAAGCAAAGACTGCTGCAAAGAGAGGGCTATTTAAAGACCAGCCAATCTAATCGCCAGTACATTATATAAGTAGGAAAGAAAACCCAAAAGCTTAAAGCACCTGGTATTCCTAGGCAGTCTCTCATCAAAGTGCTAACCATACCTAAACCTGCTAAGATTCAGAGATCGGGCATTGACTCTTTTTTTTTTTTTTTTTTTTTTTTTTTAAATGAAAGATTATTATATAATTCGTGAAATTTTCCAAAGAGATTAAAGCACCTGGTATTCCCAGGCAGTCTCTCATCAAAGTGCTAACCAGACCTAAACCTGCTAAGATTCAGAGATCGGGCATTGACTCTATTTTTTGGCAAAATTATTATATACTAAGTGAAAAATGTCCAAAAAGCTTACAGCACCTGGTATTCCCAGGCAGTCTCCCATCCATGTACTAACCAGGCCCAAACCTGTTAATATTCAGAGATCGGGCATTGACTCTATTTTTTGGCAAAATTATTATATACTAAGTGAAAAATGTCCAAAAAGCTTACAGC
>NC_068417.1:46814652-46817152 GCF_023724105.1 Carassius gibelio
CTGGCGATTAGATTGGCTGGTCTTTAAATAGCCCTCTCTTTGCTGCTGTCTTCGCTTACGGCCATACCAACCTGGCTATGCCCGATCTCGTCTGATCTCGGAAGCTAAGCAGGTTTGGGCCTGGTTAGTACTTGGATGGGAGACCGCCTGGGAATACCAGGTGCTGTAAGCTTTTCGGACATTTTTCACTTAGTATATAATAATTTTGCCAAAAAATAGAGTCAATGCCCGATCTCTGAATATTAACAGGTTTGGGCCTGGTTAGTACATGGATGGGAGACCGCCTGGGAATACCAGGTGCTGTAAGCTTTTTGGACATTTTTCACTTAGTATATAATAATTTTGCCAAAAAATAGAGTCAATGCCCGATCTCTGAATCTTAGCAGGTTTAGGTCTGGTTAGCACTTTGATGAGAGACTGCCTGGGAATACCAGGTGCTTTAATCTCTTTGGAAAATTTCACGAATAATATAATAATCTTTCTTTAAAAAAAAAAAAGGGTCAATGCCCGATCTCTGAATCTTAGCAGGTTTAGGTATGGTTAGCACTTTGATGAGAGACTGCCTAGGAATACCAGGTGCTTTAAGCTTTTGGGTTTTCTTTCCTACTTATATAATGTACTGGCGATTAGATTGGCTGGTCTTTAAATAGCCCTCTCTTTGCTGCTGTCTTCGCTTACGGCCATACCAACCTGGCTATGCCCGATCTCGTCTGATCTCGGAAGCTAAGCAGGTTTGGGCCTGGTTAGTACTTGGATGGGAGACCGCCTGGGAATACCAGGTGCTGTAAGCTTTTTGGACATTTTTCACTTAGTATATAATAATTTTGCCAAAAAATAGAGTCAATGCCCGATCTCTGAATATTAACAGGTTTGGGCCTGGTTAGTACATGGATGGGAGACTGCCTGGGAATACCAGGTGCTGTAAGCTTTTTGGACATTTTTCACTTAGTATATAATAATTTTGCCAAAAAATAGAGTCAATGCCCGATCTCTGAATCTTAGCAGGTTTAGGTCTGGTTAGCACTTTGATGAGAGACTGCCTGGGAATACCAGGTGCTTTAATCTCTTTGGAAAATTTCACGAATTATATAATAATCTTTCATTTAAAAAAAAAAAAAAAAAAAAAGAGTCAATGCCCGATCTCTGAATCTTAGCAGGTTTAGGTATGGTTAGCACTTTGATGAGAGACTGCCTAGGAATACCAGGTGCTTTAAGCTTTTGGGTTTTCTTTCCTACTTATATAATGTACTGGCGATTAGATTGGCTGGTCTTTAAATAGCCCTCTCTTTGCTGCTGTCTTCGCTTACGGCCATACCAACCTGGCTATGCCCGATCTCATCTGATCTCGGAAGCTAAGCAGGTTTGGGCCTGGTTAGTACTTGGATGGGAGACCGCCTGGGAATACCAGGTGCTGTAAGCTTTTTGGACATTTTTCACTTAGTATATAATAATTTTGCCAAAAAATAGAGTCAATGCCCGATCTCTGAATATTAGCAGGTTTGGGCCTGGTTAGTACATGGATGGGAGACTGCCTGGGAATACCAGGTGCTGTAAGCTTTTTGGACATTTTTCACTTAGTATATAATAATTTTGCCAAAAAATAGAGTCAATGCCCGATCTCTGAATCTTAGCAGGTTTAGGTCTGGTTAGCACTTTGATGAGAGACTGCCTAGGAATACCAGGTGCTTTAAGCTTTTGGGTTTTCTTTCCTACTTATATAATGTACTGGCGATTAGATTGGCTGGTCTTTAAATAGCCCTCTCTTTGCTGCTGTCTTCGCTTACGGCCATACCAACCTGGCTATGCCCGATCTCGTCTGATCTCGGAAGCTAAGCAGGTTTGGGCCTGGTTAGTACTTGGATGGGAGACCGCCTGGGAATACCAGGTGCTGTAAGCTTTTTGGACATTTTTCACTTAGTATATAATAATTTTGCCAAAAAATAGAGTCAATGCCCGATCTCTGAATCTTAGCAGGTTTAGGTCTGGTTAGCACTTTGATGAGAGACTGCCTGGGAATACCAGGTGCTTTAATCTCTTTGGAAAATTTCACGAATTATATAATAATCTTTCATTTAAAAAAAAAAAAAAAAAAAAAGAGTCAATGCCCGATCTCTGAATCTTAGCAGGTTTAGGTATGGTTAGCACTTTGATGAGAGACTGCCTAGGAATACCAGGTGCTTTAAGCTTTTGGGTTTTCTTTCCTACTTATATAATGTACTGGCGATTAGATTGGCTGGTCTTTAAATAGCCCTCTCTTTGCTGCTGTCTTCGCTTACGGCCATACCAACCTGGCTATGCCCGATCTCGTCTGATCTCGGAAGCTAAGCAGGTTTGGGCCTGGTTAGTACTTGGATGGGAGACCGCCTGGGAATACCAGGTGCTGTAAGCTTTTTGGACATTTTTCACTTAGTATATAATAATTTTGCCAAAAAATAGAGTCAATGCCCGATCTCTGAATATTAACAAGTTTGGGCCTGGTTAGTACATGGATGGGAGACTG
>NC_068417.1:46827152-46837152 GCF_023724105.1 Carassius gibelio
AAGCAGGTTTGGGCCTGGTTAGTACTTGGATGGGAGACCGCCTGGGAATACCAGGTACTGTAAGCTTTTTGGACATTTTTCACTTAGTATATAATAATTTTGCCAACAAATAGAGTCAATGCCCGATCTCTGAATATTAACAGGTTTGGGCCTGGTTAGTACATGGATGGGAGACCGCCTGGGAATACCAGGTGCTGTAAGCTTTTTGGACATTTTTCACTTAGTATATAATAATTTTGCCAAAAAATAGAGTCAATGCCCGATCTCTGAATCTTAGCAGGTTTAGGTCTGGTTAGCACTTTGATGAGAGACTGCCTGGGAATACCAGGTGCTTTAATCTCTTTGGAAAATTTCACGAATAATATAATAATCTTTCTTTAAAAAAAAAAAAAAAAAAAAAAAAAAAGGGTCAATGCCCGATCTCTGAATCTTAGCAGGTTTAGGTATGGTTAGCACTTTGATGAGAGACTGCCTAGGAATACCAGGTGCTTTAAGCTTTTGGGTTTTCTTTCCTACTTATATAATGTACTGGCGATTAGATTGGCTGGTCTTTAAATAGCCCTCTCTTTGCTGCTGTCTTCGCTTACGGCCATACCAACCTGAGGGCGCTAGAGAGCTAGTGAGAAACAGGAAGTGTGTTGGCTATAGGGAGGTGAGAAAGGCTCACCCAAACTTTTGTGTTGTTTTTTTGCGTTGTTTTTGTTCAAGATAAGTATTTTTGTTTCTAGTTTTTTGTGTTATTTGTCCTCCCAACAGCTTTGCTGTTTGGGAGGGATCGTTTTAGTTTTGTGTTTTTTGTTAAAATGGACGGATTAACGGCTACAGACATGGATTTGGCAAAAAAGACAAGGCAGCTAACTGAAAATGGACTTTATCAAAGACAACGAGAAAAGGATTACCCAGAAAGGCGAATGAAACGGATCTATACCAAGGAAGCAACGGTAGTGATTGATTTGACGGAGGTACAAGATGGGAGAGCAGAGGACATTATAGAAGCATTGAAAGACAAGATCGAAGTGACTAGCATACTAGCGGTAAGACCAAAAATGATGAAACAATATGAAATTACATTGGAAAAAGAGGAAGATATTGAGAAACTGGAAGAAGGATTGATGATTAAAGGAAAGACTTGTGAAATTAAAAAGTTGAACAATAAGGATTTTGCTGTATCTTTCATGCATCTGCCTGCTTACTTGGAGGATGACGATATTTTAAAGAAGCTGGAGGGATGGGGGGTGACTCCTATCTCACAGATCAAAAGGAGATTCTACCCAGGCACCCGCATTGAGGATGGAACGAGGTTCCTGAGAGTACGGTTTCCAAAAGAGGTGGCTTCCCTGCCCTACAGCACGAGAATGGAGACGGAAGAAGGACCTCAGTATTTCAGGGTGATACATAGCCAGCAGGTGAGAACCTGTAGGTTATGTATGAGCCCTGAACACATGATGAAGGACTGTCCTGACTTCAAATGCTATAAGTGCTCGGAAAGGGGACATTTCGCGAGGGACTGTAATGCGGTGAGGTGCCCGGACTGCAGGCTTGTGTTAAACAAGTGCGAGTGCTGGTTCGGAGAACAACATCAGGAGGAAGAGCAGGGGTGTGGGCAGATGCATGAGGAAGCCGGTGAAGAGGAGCTACACGAAAACACGGAAGGGACACCAAGAGAGGATACCACAAGCACGGACGTTGAAGAGGAAAGTGAAAGGACTGGATCAACGCAGTGCAGTGAGGAAACGGGGTCACTGATGGAAATAACTGATACTTTACAGATTCAACTGGAAAAGACAGAGGATCAGGAGTGGGTCAGCGAGGATGGGAGAATGGACAAAGACAGTGAATGCATCGACGATGCCGGCACTACAGGAATCAATAAAAGAAGAAGACAAACTAAGGTAACACCAAATTTAGAGAAAGCCAAAAGAAAAGTATTAAAACAAGGATGTGATGAAAAACAAGACAGTGGGGAAATGGTAAAGGAAGGAGAGTGAATGAACTGACAAAATGGGGATTTTATGGCTTTTATTTTATTTTATGGTGCTGAAAATTGTGACTTTTAATGCTAGAGGATTAATGAATGTTTATAAATTTGAAAAGGTGAAGGAATTGTGTCGAAATGAAGATGTGATTTTATTGCAAGAGACAAACTGGAAAGAGAATGTTATGGAGGATATTAGAAAAATATGGGAAGGGGAATTACTTGTTAACAATGAAGAGGAAAAAATGGGAGGAGGAGTGGCGGTTTTAATAAGAAAAGACAGAGGTATAAAGACAAAACTTATATATAATGATAAAAAAGGAAAATGTATGGTGGTAGAAATCGAAATGGAAGAAGACAAATTTGTTCTAGTGAACGTGCACGCTCCCAATGGAGAAAAAGAAAAGAAAATATACTTTAATGTTTTAGCTGATGTAATTGAAAAATGGGGGAAGGTGGTGATTGCAGGGGATTTTAACACTGTTTTTAGTAAAATGGATATGGCAAATGGGATGGTTTTTAAATCGGATGGGGGTAGAAAAGAATTAAGGTCATTGATGGAAGAGAAAAATATGATTGATGTGTGGCGGGAAAGAAATGGAAAAAAGAAGGAATTTTCAAGAAGACAGTTGGTGGGGAATTTTATGTGCCAAACCAGAATAGACTATTTTTTAAGTACCAGAAATCTTGAATGTTTCATTGATGGAATATTTTACAAAGAAACGACCTTAAGCGATCACAAAATGGTTTTAATGACGATGGATTTTAAAAGACAAACAAAGGGACCTGGGGTGTGGATTTTAAACACTGAGGTTTTAAAGAATGAAAGTTTTAAAAAAGAGATTGAAATGATATTAGATGGGAGGAAAAAAGACCTGATGTATATGGAAGACAAAAGGCAATGGTGGGAAAATGTTAAGTATGATATTAAGAAATATTCTATGAACTACTGTAATTTATTACAAAAGGTTAAAAGAACCAAGGAGAGAGAAATAAGGAGAACTCTAAAAGAGGAGTTAAATAAAAACCAAGTAGATGTGCAAAAAGTAATTGAAATAGAAAATACGTTGAGAAAAATAGAAGAGGAGAAATGCAAGGGGGCAATGTTGAGAAGCAAAGCAAAATATACGGTGGAAGGGGAAAAATGTAACAGATTCTTTTTTAATCTTGAGAAAAGCAGGGGGAGAGCGGAAACAATTAAAGAACTTAAAAGTAGCAATGGAATGGTGGTCTCAGATACAGAGGGGATTTTAAAAGAAGTGAAATCATTTTATGAGGAACTTTTTAAGTCTGAGGGGGGAGATGAGGAAAAAAGGAATATTTTGTTGCAACAGATAACAAGGAAAGTTGGCGAACAGGATAAAAAAATATGTGAAAGGGAAATAGAAACTGAAGAGATCATACATGCCATAAATCAATTAAGAGTGAGGAAAAGCCCCGGAGTAGATGGTATTGGAAGTGAGTTTTACAAAGTTTTTAAAGAAAAAGTAAGCGTGATTTTAAATGAAATTTTTGAAGAAGTTTTTAAAAAAGAAAGAGTAAGCCCAAGAATGGGGCTAGGATTAATGAAAATAATATACAAGAAAAAAGGAGACAAAACTGAGCTGAAAAATTTTAGACCCATTACAATGCTAAACACTGATTTTAAAATTTTAGCCAAGGTCTTAGCAAACAGATTAAAAAATGTCATGCCAAATATAATAGAAACAAACCAGGCGTATGGAGTAAAGGCGAGATATATAGCAGATGTTACTAGCAGCATTAGAGATATAGCAGGGTATATAAAAGAAAAAGGCAAAAGTGCTTATGTTATTAGTATGGATTTTGAAAAGGCTTTTGACAGAGTTGAACATGGCTTTTTATTTGCAGTTTTAAAGGAATTTGGGTTTGGGAATAATTTTATTAAATGGATTTCGGTTTTATACAGGGATATTTTTACAAAAGTAAAATGCAATGGTTTTTTAACTCAACCTTTTAAAGTTTTAAGATCCATAAGACAGGGGTGTCCATTGTCGGCACAGTTGTACTCATTGGTAGCAGAACCTTTAGGGCTTTTAATAAATAGAGAAAAAAGAATAAATGGAATACAAATGGAAGAGGGAGAAGAATTAAAGAAAATATTTCAATATGCTGATGACACGACAATTGTGGTTGAAAATGTAGAAAGTGTTAAAAGAGTGATGGAGAAAACAAAACTGTATTGTGAGGGTTCGGGTGCAAAGATAAATGAAGAAAAAACTGTATACATGAAATATGGAAGGGCAGAGGTTCTTACAGGGGTCTGTAAGTTTACAGAGGTGCAAGAAATAAAGATTTTAGGAATAATTGTAGCAAAGAATGAAAAGGAGGCTACGGACAGTATGTGGGAAGAGACGGTGGGAGGGATGGAAAGAAGACTGATTTTCTGGAGAAGCAGGTTTTTAAGTTTAAAAGGGAAAATTTTAGTTGTAAACATGCTAATGTTATCTAGAATGTGGTATACATTACATGTGATGCCATTGCCAGACTGGGTTTTTAAGAGAATAAAGAAATGTGTTTTAGAATTTTTATGGGACAAAAAGCCTCCAAGAATTGCATATTTTACACTGATTGGGAAACCGGGGGAGGGAGGGATGGGTTTGGTGGATGTAGAACAAAAACTGAAAAGCATGAGAGTAAAGGTGGTAAGAAAATATTTGGATGATACGAACAGAGCAGAGTGGAAGAGATTGATGGCTCTTTATTTAAATAAATGTGGGAATTTTAATTTGGGGGAAAATGTTTTATGGATGAAGCTTAAGAATTGGATGATGGAGGGGATCCCACCATTTTACAAAGAGGTTTTAAGCGCTTGGAGGCTTTTTTTAACAGAGGTGGATTTTAATCCGGAGGGGAGAGAAATGATTTTAAATCAACCTCTGTTTTTAAATGGGAAAATAAAGATGCAAGAGTATGATATCTATTTTAAGAAGTGGTTGCAAGCAGGGTTTGTAAAGGTGAGGGATGTTTTATGGGAATTTAAAGAGGGATTTTTACCACTTCAAGTGATCATAGATGCAATGGATGAGGAGAAGGAGGACTTTAATGTAAATGTTTTAAAAAGACAATATGAACAAGTAAAAAAAGCAATCCCAGGACAATGGCTGGAAGAAATTATTAAGGAGGGAGAAAAAGAAAAGAAAATGAGCGTGTTTCTAAAATGTAAAGACAATATGGTGAATTTTAATTTGGGTTCTGTTAAAATGTTTTATGGGTTTTTTATAAATAGAGTTTTTAAAAAACCTCTTGCCAATCAGTTATGGATAAGGCATTTTAATGAAATTGAAGAGGAAGATATATGGAAGAACATGACATGGAAATGGTTGGATGTGGATTTACAAAGTTTTGATTATTTTATTAGACAAAATGTGATTTTTACTGAAATGAGATTGTGTGCAATGCAGAAAGAAACTAATGCCCAATGCAGAGTTTGTAAAAAAGAAGATGAAGGAATTTTACATTTGTTTTTATTCTGTGAGAAGTTGAGCCCATTTTTTAAGGAATTAAAGGAAATAATCAAAGACTTAAGAGATAATGAGGGGGACTGTAACTGGAATAGATTTTTTATGTTGGGAATGGCAGAGAATACAGCAAACAAGAAACTAATTAATTTGTTTTTAATTTTGGCCAAAAAAGCAATATGGAAAAGAAGGAATATAGTCAAAAACAGAGATTTTATTGCTAACCTATGGTTGATTTTTAAACAGTTGGTTGAAGATTATGTAAAAATGCTGTACAGTTATTTTAAACTGGAAAACAAGATGGGGGATTTTTATGGAATTTTTACGAAGGAGGTTACATATATTTTAAAACAAAAGCACTTTTATATGCCAAGAGAAGATTAAAGAATTTGATGAATTTGTGAATTTAGATGTTTTTGGTTTTTAGTGTTATGCATATTTTGGAAAAATGCTTTTGTGAAATGCTTTTGTTTTTATGAAAATTTCCCTGTAACAGCTTTAAAGTCTTGTACACAACTTATATTTTGACTGTGAATAAAAAAAAAAAAAAAAAAAAAAAGCTATGCCCGATCTCGTCTGATCTCGGAAGCTAAGCAGGTTTGGGCCTGGTTAGTACTTGGATGGGAGACCGCCTGGGAATACCAGGTGCTGTAAGCTTTTTGGACATTTTTCACTTAGTATATAATAATTTTGCCAAAAAATAGAGTCAATGCCCGATCTCTGAATATTAACAGGTTTGGGCCTGGTTAGTACATGGATGGGAGACTGCCTGGGAATACCAGGTGCTGTAAGCTTTTTGGACATTTTTCACTTAGTATATAATAATTTTGCCAAAAAATAGAGTCAATGCCCGATCTCTGAATCTTAGCAGGTTTAGGTCTGGTTAGCACTTTGATGAGAGACTGCCTGGGAATACCAGGTGCTTTAATCTCTTTGGAAAATTTCACGAATTATATAATAATCTTTCATTTAAAAAAAAAAAAAAAAAAAAAGAGTCAATGCCCGATCTCTGAATCTTAGCAGGTTTAGGTATGGTTAGCACTTTGATGAGAGACTGCCTAGGAATACCAGGTGCTTTAAGCTTTTGGGTTTTCT
This sequence comes from Carassius gibelio, assembly GCF_023724105.1. Taxonomy (NCBI): domain Eukaryota; kingdom Metazoa; phylum Chordata; class Actinopteri; order Cypriniformes; family Cyprinidae; genus Carassius; species Carassius gibelio. The sequence continues at coordinate 46,833,702 of NC_068417.1, forward strand.
TTCCTACTTATATAATGTACTGGCGATTAGATTGGCTGGTCTTTAAATAGCCCTCTCTTTGCTGCTGTCTTCGCTTACGGCCATACCAACCTGGCTATGCCCGATCTCGTCTGATCTCGGAAGCTAAGCAGGTTTGGGCCTGGTTAGTACTTGGATGGGAGACCGCCTGGGAATACCAGGTGCTGTAAGCTTTTTGGACATTTTTCACTTAGTATATAATAATTTTGCCAAAAAATAGAGTCAATGCCCGATCTCTGAATATTAACAGGTTTGGGCCTGGTTAGTACATGGATGGGAGACTGCCTGGGAATACCAGGTGCTGTAAGCTTTTTGGACATTTTTCACTTAGTATATAATAATTTTGCCAAAAAATAGAGTCAATGCCCGATCTCTGAATCTTAGCAGGTTTAGGTCTGGTTAGCACTTTGATGAGAGACTGCCTGGGAATACCAGGTGCTTTAATCTCTTTGGAAAATTTCACGAATTATATAATAATCTTTCATTTAAAAAAAAAAAAAAAAAAAAAGAGTCAATGCCCGATCTCTGAATCTTAGCAGGTTTAGGTATGGTTAGCACTTTGATGAGAGACTGCCTAGGAATACCAGGTGCTTTAAGCTTTTGGGTTTTCTTTCCTACTTATATAATGTACTGGCGATTAGATTGGCTGGTCTTTAAATAGCCCTCTCTTTGCTGCTGTCTTCGCTTACGGCCATACCAACCTGGCTATGCCCGATCTCGTCTGATCTCGGAAGCTAAGCAGGTTTGGGCCTGGTTAGTACTTGGATGGGAGACCGCCTGGGAATACCAGGTGCTGTAAGCTTTTTGGACATTTTTCACTTAGTATATAATAATTTTGCCAAAAAATAGAGTCAATGCCCGATCTCTGAATATTAACAGGTTTGGGCCTGGTTAGTACATGGATGGGAGACTGCCTGGGAATACCAGGTGCTGTAAGCTTTTTGGACATTTTTCACTTAGTATATAATAATTTTGCCAAAAAATAGAGTCAATGCCCGATCTCTGAATCTTAGCAGGTTTAGGTCTGGTTAGCACTTTGATGAGAGACTGCCTGGGAATACCAGGTGCTTTAATCTCTTTGGAAAATTTCACGAATTATATAATAATCTTTCATTTAAAAAAAAAAAAAAAAAAAAAGAGTCAATGCCCGATCTCTGAATCTTAGCAGGTTTAGGTATGGTTAGCACTTTGATGAGAGACTGCCTAGGAATACCAGGTGCTTTAAGCTTTTGGGTTTTCTTTCCTACTTATATAATGTACTGGCGATTAGATTGGCTGGTCTTTAAATAGCCCTCTCTTTGCTGCTGTCTTCGCTTACGGCCATACCAACCTGGCTATGCCCGATCTCGTCTGATCTCGGAAGCTAAGCAGGTTTGGGCCTGGTTAGTACTTGGATGGGAGACCGCCTGGGAATACCAGGTGCTGTAAGCTTTTTGGACATTTTTCACTTAGTATATAATAATTTTGCCAAAAAATAGAGTCAATGCCCGATCTCTGAATATTAACAAGTTTGGGCCTGGTTAGTACATGGATGGGAGACTGCCTGGGAATACCAGGTGCTGTAAGCTTTTTGGACATTTTTCACTTAGTATATAATAATTTTGCCAAAAAATAGAGTCAATGCCCGATCTCTGAATCTTAGCAGGTTTAGGTCTGGTTAGCACTTTGATGAGAGACTGCCTGGGAATACCAGGTGCTTTAATCTCTTTGGAAAATTTCACGAATTATATAATAATCTTTCATTAAAAAAAAAAAAAAAAAAAAAAAAGAGTCAATGTTCGATCTCTGAATCTTAGCAGGTTTAGGTATGGTTAGCACTTTGATGAGAGACTGCCTAGGAATACCAGGTGCTTTAAGCTTTTGGGTTTTCTTTCCTACTTATATAATGTACTGGCGATTAGATTGGCTGGTCTTTAAATAGCCCTCTCTTTGCTGCTGTCTTCGCTTACGGCCATACCAACCTGGCTATGCCCGATCTCATCTGATCTCGGAAGCTAAGCAGGTTTGGGCCTGGTTAGTACTTGGATGGGAGACCGCCTGGGAATACCAGGTGCTGTAAGCTTTTTGGACATTTTTCACTTAGTATATAATAATTTTGCCAAAAAATAGAGTCAATGCCCGATCTCTGAATATTAGCAGGTTTGGGCCTGGTTAGTACATGGATGGGAGACTGCCTGGGAATACCAGGTGCTGTAAGCTTTTTGGACATTTTTCACTTAGTATATAATAATTTTGCCAAAAAATAGAGTCAATGCCCGATCTCTGAATCTTAGCAGGTTTAGGTCTGGTTAGCACTTTGATGAGAGACTGCCTAGGAATACCAGGTGCTTTAAGCTTTTGGGTTTTCTTTCCTACTTATATAATGTACTGGCGATTAGATTGGCTGGTCTTTAAATAGCCCTCTCTTTGCTGCTGTCTTCGCTTACGGCCATACCAACCTGGCTATGCCCGATCTCGTCTGATCTCGGAAGCTAAGCAGGTTTGGGCCTGGTTAGTACTTGGATGGGAGACCGCCTGGGAATACCAGGTGCTGTAAGCTTTTCGGACATTTTTCACTTAGTATATAATAATTTTGCCAAAAAATAGAGTCAATGCCCGATCTCTGAATATTAACAGGTTTGGGCCTGGTTAGTACATGGATGGGAGACCGCCTGGGAATACCAGGTGCTGTAAGCTTTTTGGACATTTTTCACTTAGTATATAATAATTTTGCCAAAAAATAGAGTCAATGCCCGATCTCTGAATCTTAGCAGGTTTAGGTCTGGTTAGCACTTTGATGAGAGACTGCCTGGGAATACCAGGTGCTTTAATCTCTTTGGAAAATTTCACGAATAATATAATAATCTTTCTTTAAAAAAAAAAAAAAAAAAAAAAAAAAAGGGTCAATGCCCGATCTCTGAATCTTAGCAGGTTTAGGTATGGTTAGCACTTTGATGAGAGACTGCCTAGGAATACCAGGTGCTTTAAGCTTTTGGGTTTTCTTTCCTACTTATATAATGTACTGGCGATTAGATTGGCTGGTCTTTGAATAGCCCTCTCTTTGCTGCTGTCTTCGCTTACGGCCATACCAACCTGGCTATGCCCGATCTCGTCTGATCTCGGAAGCTAAGCAGGTTTGGGCCTGGTTAGTACTTGGATGGGAGATCGCCTGGGAATACCAGGTGCTGTAAGCTTTTTGGACATTTTTCACTTAGTATATAATAATTTTGCCAAAAAATAGAGTCAATGCCCGATCTCTGAATATTAACAGGTTTGGGCCTGGTTAGTACATGGATGGGAGACTGCCTGGGAATACCAGGTGCTGTAAGCTTTTTGGACATTTTTCACTTAGTATATAATAATTTTGCCAAAAAATAGAGTCAATGCCCGATCTCTGAATCTTAGCAGGTTTAGGTCTGGTTAGCACTTTGATGAGAGACTGCATGGGAATACC
>NC_068417.1:46842152-46844652 GCF_023724105.1 Carassius gibelio
TCACTTAGTATATAATAATTTTGCCAAAAAATAGAGTCAATGCCCGATCTCTGAATATTAACAGGTTTGGGCCTGGTTAGTACATGGATGGGAGACTGCCTGGGAATACCAGGTCCTGTAAGCTTTTTGGACATTTTTCACTTAGTATATAATAATTTTGCCAAAAAATAGAGTCAATGCCCGATCTCTGAATCTTAGCAGGTTTAGGTCTGGTTAGCACTTTGATGAGAGACTGCCTGGGAATACCAGGTGCTTTAATCTCTTTGGAAAATTTCACGAATTATATAATAATCTTTCATTTAAAAAAAAAAAAAAAAAAAAAAAGAGTCAATGCCCGATCTCTGAATCTTAGCAGGTTTAGGTATGGTTAGCACTTTGATGAGAGACTGCCTAGGAATACCAGGTGCTTTAAGCTTTTGGGTTTTCTTTCCTACTTATATAATGTACTGGCGATTAGATTGGCTGGTCTTTAAATAGCCCTCTCTTTGCTGCTGTCTTCGCTTACGGCCATACCAACCTGGCTATGCCCGATCTCGTCTGATCTCGGAAGCTAAGCAGGTTTGGGCCTGGTTAGTACTTGGATGGGAGACCGCCTGGGAATACCAGGTGCTGTAAGCTTTTTGGACATTTTTCACTTAGTATATAATAATTTTGCCAAAAAATAGAGTCAATGCCCGATCTCTGAATATTAACAAGTTTGGGCCTGGTTAGTACATGGATGGGAGACTGCCTGGGAATACCAGGTGCTGTAAGCTTTTTGGACATTTTTCACTTAGTATATAATAATTTTGCCAAAAAATAGAGTCAATGCCCGATCTCTGAATCTTAGCAGGTTTAGGTCTGGTTAGCACTTTGATGAGAGACTGCCTGGGAATACCAGGTGCTTTAATCTCTTTGGAAAATTTCACGAATTATATAATAATCTTTCATTTAAAAAAAAAAAAAAAAAAAAGAGTCAATGCCCGATCTCTGAATCTTAGCAGGTTTAGGTATGGTTAGCACTTTGATGAGAGACTGCCTAGGAATACCAGGTGCTTTAAGCTTTTGGGTTTTCTTTCCTACTTATATAATGTACTGGCGATTAGATTGGCTGGTCTTTAAATAGCCCTCTCTTTGCAGCAGTCTTCGCTTACGGCCATACCAACCTGGCTATGCCCGATCTCATCTGATCTCGGAAGCTAAGCAGGTTTGGGCCTGGTTAGTACTTGGATGGGAGACCGCCTGGGAATACCAGGTGCTGTAAGCTTTTTGGACATTTTTCACTTAGTATATAATAATTTTGCCAACAAATAGAGTCAATGCCCGATCTCTGAATCTTAGCAGGTTTAGGTCTGGTTAGCACTTTGATGAGAGACTGCCTGGGAATACCAGGTGCTTTAATCTCTTTGGAAAATTTCACGAATTATATAATAATCTTTCATTAAAAAAAAAAAAAAAAAAAAAAAAAAAAAAAAAAAAAAAGAGTCAATGTTCGATCTCTGAATCTTAGCAGGTTTAGGTATGGTTAGCACTTTGATGAGAGACTGCCTAGGAATACCAGGTGCTTTAAGCTTTTGGGTTTTCTTTCCTACTTATATAATGTACTGGCGATTAGATTGGCTGGTCTTTAAATAGCCCTCTCTTTGCTGCTGTCTTCGCTTACGGCCATACCAACCTGGCTATGCCCGATCTCATCTGATCTCGGAAGCTAAGCAGGTTTGGGCCTGGTTAGTACTTGGATGGGAGACCGCCTGGGAATACCAGGTGCTGTAAGCTTTTTGGACATTTTTCACTTAGTATATAATAATTTTGCCAAAAAATAGAGTCAATGCCCGATCTCTGAATATTAGCAGGTTTGGGCCTGGTTAGTACATGGATGGGAGACTGCCTGGGAATACCAGGTGCTGTAAGCTTTTTGGACATTTTTCACTTAGTATATAATAATTTTGCCAAAAAATAGAGTCAATGCCCGATCTCTGAATCTTAGCAGGTTTAGGTCTGGTTAGCACTTTGATGAGAGACTGCCTAGGAATACCAGGTGCTTTAAGCTTTTGGGTTTTCTTTCCTACTTATATAATGTACTGGCGATTAGATTGGCTGGTCTTTAAATAGCCCTCTCTTTGCTGCTGTCTTCGCTTACGGCCATACCAACCTGGCTATGCCCGATCTCGTCTGATCTCGGAAGCTAAGCAGGTTTGGGCCTGGTTAGTACTTGGATGGGAGACCGCCTGGGAATACCAGGTGCTGTAAGCTTTTCGGACATTTTTCACTTAGTATATAATAATTTTGCCAAAAAATAGAGTCAATGCCCGATCTCTGAATATTAACAGGTTTGGGCCTGGTTAGTACATGGATGGGAGACCGCCTGGGAATACCAGGTGCTGTAAGCTTTTTGGACATTTTTCACTTAGTATATAATAATTTTGCCAAAAAATAGAGTCAATGCCCGATCTCTGAATCTTAGCAGGTTTAGGTCTGGTTAGCACTTTGATGAGAGACTGCCTGGGAATACCAGGTGCTT
>NC_068417.1:46872152-46875371 GCF_023724105.1 Carassius gibelio
AAAAAAGAGTCAATGTTCGATCTCTGAATCTTAGCAGGTTTAGGTATGGTTAGCACTTTGATGAGAGACTGCCTAGGAATACCAGGTGCTTTAAGCTTTTGGGTTTTCTTTCCTACTTATATAATGTACTGGCGATTAGATTGGCTGGTCTTTAAATAGCCCTCTCTTTGCTGCTGTCTTCGCTTACGGCCATACCAACCTGGCTATGCCCGATCTCATCTGATCTCGGAAGCTAAGCAGGTTTGGGCCTGGTTAGTACTTGGATGGGAGACCGCCTGGGAATACCAGGTGCTGTAAGGTTTTTGGACATTTTTCACTTAGTATATAATAATTTTGCCAAAAAATAGAGTCAATGCCCGATCTCTGAATATTAGCAGGTTTGGGCCTGGTTAGTACATGGATGGGAGACTGCCTGGGAATACCAGGTGCTGTAAGCTTTTTGGACATTTTTCACTTAGTATATAATAATTTTGCCAAAAAATAGAGTCAATGCCCGATCTCTGAATCTTAGCAGGTTTAGGTCTGGTTAGCACTTTGATGAGAGACTGCCTAGGAATACCAGGTGCTTTAAGCTTTTGGGTTTTCTTTCCTACTTATATTATGTACTGGCGATTAGATTGGCTGGTCTTTAAATAGCCCTCTCTTTGCTGCTGTCTTCGCTTACGGCCATACCAACCTGGCTATGCCCGATCTCGTCTGATCTCGGAAGCTAAGCAGGTTTGGGCCTGGTTAGTACTTGGATGGGAGACCGCCTGGGAATACCAGGTGCTGTAAGCTTTTCGGACATTTTTCACTTAGTATATAATAATTTTGCCAAAAAATAGAGTCAATGCCCGATCTCTGAATATTAACAGGTTTGGGCCTGGTTAGTACATGGATGGGAGACCGCCTGGGAATACCAGGTGCTGTAAGCTTTTTGGACATTTTTCACTTAGTATATAATAATTTTGCCAAAAAATAGAGTCAATGCCCGATCTCTGAATCTTAGCAGGTTTAGGTCTGGTTAGCACTTTGATGAGAGACTGCCTGGGAATACCAGGTGCTTTAATCTCTTTGGAAAATTTCACGAATAATATAATAATCTTTCTTTAAAAAAAAAAAAAAAAAAAAAAAAAAAGGGTCAATGCCCGATCTCTGAATCTTAGCAGGTTTAGGTATGGTTAGCACTTTGATGAGAGACTGCCTAGGAATACCAGGTGCTTTAAGCTTTTGGGTTTTCTTTCCTACTTATATAATGTACTGGCGATTAGATTGGCTGGTCTTTAAATAGCCCTCTCTTTGCTGCTGTCTTCGCTTACGGCCATACCAACCTGGCTATGCCCGATCTCGTCTGATCTCGGAAGCTAAGCAGGTTTGGGCCTGGTTAGTACTTGGATGGGAGACCGCCTGGGAATACCAGGTGCTGTAAGCTTTTTGGACATTTTTCACTTAGTATATAATAATTTTGCCAAAAAATAGAGTCAATGCCCGATCTCTGAATATTAACAGGTTTGGGCCTGGTTAGTACATGGATGGGAGACTGCCTGGGAATACCAGGTGCTGTAAGCTTTTTGGACATTTTTCACTTAGTATATAATAATTTTGCCAAAAAATAGAGTCAATGCCCGATCTCTGAATCTTAGCAGGTTTAGGTCTGGTTAGCACTTTGATGAGAGACTGCCTGGGAATACCAGGTGCTTTAATCTCTTTGGAAAATTTCACGAATAATATAATAATCTTTCTTTAAAAAAAAAAAAAAAAAAAAAAAAAAAGGGTCAATGCCCGATCTCTGAATCTTAGCAGGTTTAGGTATGGTTAGCACTTTGATGAGAGACTGCCTAGGAATACCAGGTGCTTTAAGCTTTTGGGTTTTCTTTCCTACTTATATAATGTACTGGCGATTAGATTGGCTGATCTTTAAATAACCCTCTCTTTGCTGCTGTCTTCGCTTACGGCCATACCAACCTGGCTATGCCCGATCTCGTCTGATCTCGGAAGCTAAGCAGGTTTGGGCCTGGTTAGTACTTGGATGGGAGACCGCCTGGGAATACCAGGTGCTGTAAGCTTTTTGGACATTTTTCACTTAGTATATAATAATTTTGCCAAAAAATAGAGTCAATGCCCGATCTCTGAATATTAACAGGTTTGGGCCTGGTTAGTACATGGATGGGAGACTGCCTGGGAATACCAGGTGCTTTAATCTCTTTGGAAAATTTCACGAATTATATAATAATCTTTCATTAAAAAAAAAAAAAAAAAAAAGAGTCAATGTTCGATCTCTGAATCTTAGCAGGTTTAGGTATGGTTAGCACTTTGATGAGAGACTGCCTAGGAATACCAGGTGCTTTAAGCTTTTGGGTTTTCTTTCCTACTTATATAATGTACTGGCGATTAGATTGGCTGGTCTTTAAATAGCCCTCTCTTTGCTGCTGTCTTCGCTTACGGCCATACCAACCTGGCTATGCCCGATCTCATCTGATCTCGGAAGCTAAGCAGGTTTGGGCCTGGTTAGTACTTGGATGGGAGACCGCCTGGGAATACCAGGTGCTGTAAGCTTTTTGGACATTTTTCACTTAGTATATAATAATTTTGCCAAAAAATAGAGTCAATGCCCGATCTCTGAATATTAGCAGGTTTGGGCCTGGTTAGTACATGGATGGGAGACTGCCTGGGAATACCAGGTGCTGTAAGCTTTTTGGACATTTTTCACTTAGTATATAATAATTTTGCCAAAAAATAGAGTCAATGCCCGATCTCTGAATCTTAGCAGGTTTAGGTCTGGTTAGCACTTTGATGAGAGACTGCCTAGGAATACCAGGTGCTTTAAGCTTTTGGGTTTTCTTTCCTACTTATATAATGTACTGGCGATTAGATTGGCTGGTCTTTAAATAGCCCTCTCTTTGCTGCTGTCTTCGCTTACGGCCATACCAACCTGGCTATGCCCGATCTCGTCTGATCTCGGAAGCTAAGCAGGTTTGGGCCTGGTTAGTACTTGGATGGGAGACCGCCTGGGAATACCAGGTGCTGTAAGCTTTTCGGACATTTTTCACTTAGTATATAATAATTTTGCCAAAAAATAGAGTCAATGCCCGATCTCTGAATATTAACAGGTTTGGGCCTGGTTAGTACATGGATGGGAGACCGCCTGGGAATACCAGGTGCTGTAAGCTTTTTGGACATTTTTCACTTAGTATATAATAATTTTGCCAAAAAATAGAGTCAATGCCCGATCTCTGAATC
>NC_068417.1:46973240-46978240 GCF_023724105.1 Carassius gibelio
GAGACCGCCTGGGAATACCAGGTGCTGTAAGCTTTTCGGACATTTTTCACTTAGTATATAATAATTTTGCCAAAAAATAGAGTCAATGCCCGATCTCTGAATATTAACAGGTTTGGGCCTGGTTAGTACATGGATGGGAGACCGCCTGGGAATACCAGGTGCTGTAAGCTTTTTGGACATTTTTCACTTAGTATATAATAATTTTGCCAAAAAATAGAGTCAATGCCCGATCTCTGAATCTTAGCAGGTTTAGGTCTGGTTAGCACTTTGATGAGAGACTGCCTGGGAATACCAGGTGCTTTAATCTCTTTGGAAAATTTCACGAATAATATAATAATCTTTCTTTAAAAAAAAAAAAAAAAAAAAAAAAAAAGGGTCAATGCCCGATCTCTGAATCTTAGCAGGTTTAGGTATGGTTAGCACTTTGATGAGAGACTGCCTAGGAATACCAGGTGCTTTAAGCTTTTGGGTTTTCTTTCCTACTTATATAATGTACTGGCGATTAGATTGGCTGGTCTTTAAATAGCCCTCTCTTTGCTGCTGTCTTCGCTTACGGCCATACCAACCTGGCTATGCCCGATCTCGTCTGATCTCGGAAGCTAAGCAGGTTTGGGCCTGGTTAGTACTTGGATGGGAGACCGCCTGGGAATACCAGGTGCTGTAAGCTTTTTGGACATTTTTCACTTAGTATATAATAATTTTGCCAAAAAATAGAGTCAATGCCCGATCTCTGAATATTAACAGGTTTGGGCCTGGTTAGTACATGGATGGGAGACTGCCTGGGAATACCAGGTGCTTTAATCTCTTTGGAAAATTTCACGAATTATATAATAATCTTTCATTAAAAAAAAAAAAAAAAAAAGAGTCAATGTTCGATCTCTGAATCTTAGCAGGTTTAGGTATGGTTAGCACTTTGATGAGAGACTGCCTAGGAATACCAGGTGCTTTAAGCTTTTGGGTTTTCTTTCCTACTTATATAATGTACTGGCGATTAGATTGGCTGGTCTTTAAATAGCCCTCTCTTTGCTGCTGTCTTCGCTTACGGCCATACCAACCTGGCTATGCCCGATCTCATCTGATCTCGGAAGCTAAGCAGGTTTGGGCCTGGTTAGTACTTGGATGGGAGACCGCCTGGGAATACCAGGTGCTGTAAGGTTTTTGGACATTTTTCACTTAGTATATAATAATTTTGCCAAAAAATAGAGTCAATGCCCGATCTCTGAATATTAGCAGGTTTGGGCCTGGTTAGTACATGGATGGGAGACTGCCTGGGAATACCAGGTGCTGTAAGCTTTTTGGACATTTTTCACTTAGTATATAATAATTTTGCCAAAAAATAGAGTCAATGCCCGATCTCTGAATCTTAGCAGGTTTAGGTCTGGTTAGCACTTTGATGAGAGACTGCCTAGGAATACCAGGTGCTTTAAGCTTTTGGGTTTTCTTTCCTACTTATATTATGTACTGGCGATTAGATTGGCTGGTCTTTAAATAGCCCTCTCTTTGCTGCTGTCTTCGCTTACGGCCATACCAACCTGGCTATGCCCGATCTCGTCTGATCTCGGAAGCTAAGCAGGTTTGGGCCTGGTTAGTACTTGGATGGGAGACCGCCTGGGAATACCAGGTGCTGTAAGCTTTTCGGACATTTTTCACTTAGTATATAATAATTTTGCCAAAAAATAGAGTCAATGCCCGATCTCTGAATATTAACAGGTTTGGGCCTGGTTAGTACATGGATGGGAGACCGCCTGGGAATACCAGGTGCTGTAAGCTTTTTGGACATTTTTCACTTAGTATATAATAATTTTGCCAAAAAATAGAGTCAATGCCCGATCTCTGAATCTTAGCAGGTTTAGGTCTGGTTAGCACTTTGATGAGAGACTGCCTGGGAATACCAGGTGCTTTAATCTCTTTGGAAAATTTCACGAATAATATAATAATCTTTCTTTAAAAAAAAAAAAAAAAAAAAAAAAAAAGGGTCAATGCCCGATCTCTGAATCTTAGCAGGTTTAGGTATGGTTAGCACTTTGATGAGAGACTGCCTAGGAATACCAGGTGCTTTAAGCTTTTGGGTTTTCTTTCCTACTTATATAATGTACTGGCGATTAGATTGGCTGGTCTTTAAATAGCCCTCTCTTTGCTGCTGTCTTCGCTTACGGCCATACCAACCTGGCTATGCCCGATCTCGTCTGATCTCGGAAGCTAAGCAGGTTTGGGCCTGGTTAGTACTTGGATGGGAGACCGCCTGGGAATACCAGGTGCTGTAAGCTTTTTGGACATTTTTCACTTAGTATATAATAATTTTGCCAAAAAATAGAGTCAATGCCCGATCTCTGAATATTAACAGGTTTGGGCCTGGTTAGTACATGGATGGGAGACTGCCTGGGAATACCAGGTGCTGTAAGCTTTTTGGACATTTTTCACTTAGTATATAATAATTTTGCCAAAAAATAGAGTCAATGCCCGATCTCTGAATCTTAGCAGGTTTAGGTCTGGTTAGCACTTTGATGAGAGACTGCCTGGGAATACCAGGTGCTTTAATCTCTTTGGAAAATTTCACGAATAATATAATAATCTTTCTTTAAAAAAAAAAAAAAAAAAAAAAAAAAAGGGTCAATGCCCGATCTCTGAATCTTAGCAGGTTTAGGTATGGTTAGCACTTTGATGAGAGACTGCCTAGGAATACCAGGTGCTTTAAGCTTTTGGGTTTTCTTTCCTACTTATATAATGTACTGGCGATTAGATTGGCTGATCTTTAAATAACCCTCTCTTTGCTGCTGTCTTCGCTTACGGCCATACCAACCTGGCTATGCCCGATCTCGTCTGATCTCGGAAGCTAAGCAGGTTTGGGCCTGGTTAGTACTTGGATGGGAGACCGCCTGGGAATACCAGGTGCTGTAAGCTTTTTGGACATTTTTCACTTAGTATATAATAATTTTGCCAAAAAATAGAGTCAATGCCCGATCTCTGAATATTAACAGGTTTGGGCCTGGTTAGTACATGGATGGGAGACTGCCTGGGAATACCAGGTGCTTTAATCTCTTTGGAAAATTTCACGAATTATATAATAATCTTTCATTAAAAAAAAAAAAAAAAAAAAGAGTCAATGTTCGATCTCTGAATCTTAGCAGGTTTAGGTATGGTTAGCACTTTGATGAGAGACTGCCTAGGAATACCAGGTGCTTTAAGCTTTTGGGTTTTCTTTCCTACTTATATAATGTACTGGCGATTAGATTGGCTGGTCTTTAAATAGCCCTCTCTTTGCTGCTGTCTTCGCTTACGGCCATACCAACCTGGCTATGCCCGATCTCATCTGATCTCGGAAGCTAAGCAGGTTTGGGCCTGGTTAGTACTTGGATGGGAGACCGCCTGGGAATACCAGGTGCTGTAAGCTTTTTGGACATTTTTCACTTAGTATATAATAATTTTGCCAAAAAATAGAGTCAATGCCCGATCTCTGAATATTAGCAGGTTTGGGCCTGGTTAGTACATGGATGGGAGACTGCCTGGGAATACCAGGTGCTGTAAGCTTTTTGGACATTTTTCACTTAGTATATAATAATTTTGCCAAAAAATAGAGTCAATGCCCGATCTCTGAATCTTAGCAGGTTTAGGTCTGGTTAGCACTTTGATGAGAGACTGCCTAGGAATACCAGGTGCTTTAAGCTTTTGGGTTTTCTTTCCTACTTATATAATGTACTGGCGATTAGATTGGCTGGTCTTTAAATAGCCCTCTCTTTGCTGCTGTCTTCGCTTACGGCCATACCAACCTGGCTATGCCCGATCTCGTCTGATCTCGGAAGCTAAGCAGGTTTGGGCCTGGTTAGTACTTGGATGGGAGACCGCCTGGGAATACCAGGTGCTGTAAGCTTTTCGGACATTTTTCACTTAGTATATAATAATTTTGCCAAAAAATAGAGTCAATGCCCGATCTCTGAATATTAACAGGTTTGGGCCTGGTTAGTACATGGATGGGAGACCGCCTGGGAATACCAGGTGCTGTAAGCTTTTTGGACATTTTTCACTTAGTATATAATAATTTTGCCAAAAAATAGAGTCAATGCCCGATCTCTGAATCTTAGCAGGTTTAGGTCTGGTTAGCACTTTGATGAGAGACTGCCTGGGAATACCAGGTGCTTTAATCTCTTTGGAAAATTTCACGAATAATATAATAATCTTTCTTTAAAAAAAAAAAAAAAAAAAAAAAAAAAGGGTCAATGCCCGATCTCTGAATCTTAGCAGGTTTAGGTATGGTTAGCACTTTGATGAGAGACTGCCTAGGAATACCAGGTGCTTTAAGCTTTTGGGTTTTCTTTCCTACTTATATAATGTACTGGCGATTAGATTGGCTGGTCTTTAAATAGCCCTCTCTTTGCTGCTGTCTTCGCTTACGGCCATACCAACCTGGCTATGCCCGATCTCGTCTGATCTCGGAAGCTAAGCAGGTTTGGGCCTGGTTAGTACTTGGATGGGAGACCGCCTGGGAATACCAGGTGCTGTAAGCTTTTTGGACATTTTTCACTTAGTGTATAATAATTTTGCCAAAAAATAGAGTCAATGCCCGATCTCTGAATATTAACAGGTTTGGGCCTGGTTAGTACATGGATGGGAGACTGCCTGGGAATACCAGGTGCTGTAAGCTTTTTGGACATTTTTCACTTAGTATATAATAATTTTGCCAAAAAATAGAGTCAATGCCCGATCTCTGAATCTTAGCAGGTTTAGGTCTGGTTAGCACTTTGATGAGAGACTGCCTGGGAATACCAGGTGCTTTAATCTCTTTGGAAAATTTCACGAATAATATAATAATCTTTCTTTAAAAAAAAAAAAAAAAAAAAAAAAAAAGGGTCAATGCCCGATCTCTGAATCTTAGCAGGTTTAGGTATGGTTAGCACTTTGATGAGAGACTGCCTAGGAATACCAGGTGCTTTAAGCTTTTGGGTTTTCTTTCCTACTTATATAATGTACTGGCGATTAGATTGGCTGATCTTTAAATAACCCTC
>NC_068417.1:46983240-46988240 GCF_023724105.1 Carassius gibelio
CAACCTGGCTATGCCCGATCTCGTCTGATCTCGGAAGCTAAGCAGGTTTGGGCCTGGTTAGTACTTGGATGGGAGACCGCCTGGGAATACCAGGTGCTGTAAGCTTTTTGGACATTTTTCACTTAGTATATAATAATTTTGCCAAAAAATAGAGTCAATGCCCGATCTCTGAATATTAACAGGTTTGGGCCTGGTTAGTACATGGATGGGAGACTGCCTGGGAATACCAGGTGCTTTAATCTCTTTGGAAAATTTCACGAATTATATAATAATCTTTCATTAAAAAAAAAAAAAAAAAAAAGAGTCAATGTTCGATCTCTGAATCTTAGCAGGTTTAGGTATGGTTAGCACTTTGATGAGAGACTGCCTAGGAATACCAGGTGCTTTAAGCTTTTGGGTTTTCTTTCCTACTTATATAATGTACTGGCGATTAGATTGGCTGGTCTTTAAATAGCCCTCTCTTTGCTGCTGTCTTCGCTTACGGCCATACCAACCTGGCTATGCCCGATCTCATCTGATCTCGGAAGCTAAGCAGGTTTGGGCCTGGTTAGTACTTGGATGGGAGACCGCCTGGGAATACCAGGTGCTGTAAGCTTTTTGGACATTTTTCACTTAGTATATAATAATTTTGCCAAAAAATAGAGTCAATGCCCGATCTCTGAATATTAGCAGGTTTGGGCCTGGTTAGTACATGGATGGGAGACTGCCTGGGAATACCAGGTGCTGTAAGCTTTTTGGACATTTTTCACTTAGTATATAATAATTTTGCCAAAAAATAGAGTCAATGCCCGATCTCTGAATCTTAGCAGGTTTAGGTCTGGTTAGCACTTTGATGAGAGACTGCCTAGGAATACCAGGTGCTTTAAGCTTTTGGGTTTTCTTTCCTACTTATATAATGTACTGGCGATTAGATTGGCTGGTCTTTAAATAGCCCTCTCTTTGCTGCTGTCTTCGCTTACGGCCATACCAACCTGGCTATGCCCGATCTCGTCTGATCTCGGAAGCTAAGCAGGTTTGGGCCTGGTTAGTACTTGGATGGGAGACCGCCTGGGAATACCAGGTGCTGTAAGCTTTTCGGACATTTTTCACTTAGTATATAATAATTTTGCCAAAAAATAGAGTCAATGCCCGATCTCTGAATATTAACAGGTTTGGGCCTGGTTAGTACATGGATGGGAGACCGCCTGGGAATACCAGGTGCTGTAAGCTTTTTGGACATTTTTCACTTAGTATATAATAATTTTGCCAAAAAATAGAGTCAATGCCCGATCTCTGAATCTTAGCAGGTTTAGGTCTGGTTAGCACTTTGATGAGAGACTGCCTGGGAATACCAGGTGCTTTAATCTCTTTGGAAAATTTCACGAATAATATAATAATCTTTCTTTAAAAAAAAAAAAAAAAAAAAAAAAAAAAAGGGTCAATGCCCGATCTCTGAATCTTAGCAGGTTTAGGTATGGTTAGCACTTTGATGAGAGACTGCCTAGGAATACCAGGTGCTTTAAGCTTTTGGGTTTTCTTTCCTACTTATATAATGTACTGGCGATTAGATTGGCTGGTCTTTAAATAGCCCTCTCTTTGCTGCTGTCTTCGCTTACGGCCATACCAACCTGGCTATGCCCGATCTCGTCTGATCTCGGAAGCTAAGCAGGTTTGGGCCTGGTTAGTACTTGGATGGGAGACCGCCTGGGAATACCAGGTGCTGTAAGCTTTTTGGACATTTTTCACTTAGTATATAATAATTTTGCCAAAAAATAGAGTCAATGCCCGATCTCTGAATATTAACAGGTTTGGGCCTGGTTAGTACATGGATGGGAGACTGCCTGGGAATACCAGGTGCTGTAAGCTTTTTGGACATTTTTCACTTAGTATATAATAATTTTGCCAAAAAATAGAGTCAATGCCCGATCTCTGAATCTTAGCAGGTTTAGGTCTGGTTAGCACTTTGATGAGAGACTGCCTGGGAATACCAGGTGCTTTAATCTCTTTGGAAAATTTCACGAATTATATAATAATCTTTCATTTAAAAAAAAAAAAAAAAAAAAAAAGAGTCAATGCCCGATCTCTGAATCTTAGCAGGTTTAGGTATGGTTAGCACTTTGATGAGAGACTGCCTAGGAATACCAGGTGCTTTAAGCTTTTGGGTTTTCTTTCCTACTTATATAATGTACTGGCGATTAGATTGGCTGGTCTTTAAATAGCCCTCTCTTTGCTGCTGTCTTCGCTTACGGCCATACCAACCTGGCTATGCCCGATCTCGTCTGATCTCGGAAGCTAAGCAGGTTTGGGCCTGGTTAGTACTTGGATGGGAGACCGCCTGGGAATACCAGGTGCTGTAAGCTTTTTGGACATTTTTCACTTAGTATATAATAATTTTGCCAAAAAATAGAGTCAATGCCCGATCTCTGAATATTAACAAGTTTGGGCCTGGTTAGTACATGGATGGGAGACTGCCTGGGAATACCAGGTGCTGTAAGCTTTTTGGACATTTTTCACTTAGTATATAATAATTTTGCCAAAAAATAGAGTCAATGCCCGATCTCTGAATCTTAGCAGGTTTAGGTCTGGTTAGCACTTTGATGAGAGACTGCCTGGGAATACCAGGTGCTTTAATCTCTTTGGAAAATTTCACGAATTATATAATAATCTTTCATTTAAAAAAAAAAAAAAAAAAAAAGAGTCAATGCCCGATCTCTGAATCTTAGCAGGTTTAGGTATGGTTAGCACTTTGATGAGAGACTGCCTAGGAATACCAGGTGCTTTAAGCTTTTGGGTTTTCTTTCCTACTTATATAATGTACTGGCGATTAGATTGGCTGGTCTTTAAATAGCCCTCTCTTTGCAGCAGTCTTCGCTTATGGCCATACCAACCTGGCTATGCCCGATCTCATCTGATCTCGGAAGCTAAGCAGGTTTGGGCCTGGTTAGTACTTGGATGGGAGACCGCCTGGGAATACCAGGTGCTGTAAGCTTTTTGGACATTTTTCACTTAGTATATAATAATTTTGCCAACAAATAGAGTCAATGCCCGATCTCTGAATCTTAGCAGGTTTAGGTCTGGTTAGCACTTTGATGAGAGACTGCCTGGGAATACCAGGTGCTTTAATCTCTTTGGAAAATTTCACGAATTATATAATAATCTTTCATTAAAAAAAAAAAAAAAAAAAAAAAAAAAGAGTCAATGTTCGATCTCTGAATCTTAGCAGGTTTAGGTATGGTTAGCACTTTGATGAGAGACTGCCTAGGAATACCAGGTGCTTTAAGCTTTTGGGTTTTCTTTCCTACTTATATAATGTACTGGCGATTAGATTGGCTGGTCTTTAAATAGCCCTCTCTTTGCTGCTGTCTTCGCTTACGGCCATACCAACCTGGCTATGCCCGATCTCATCTGATCTCGGAAGCTAAGCAGGTTTGGGCCTGGTTAGTACTTGGATGGGAGACCGCCTGGGAATACCAGGTGCTGTAAGCTTTTTGGACATTTTTCACTTAGTATATAATAATTTTGCCAAAAAATAGAGTCAATGCCCGATCTCTGAATATTAGCAGGTTTGGGCCTGGTTAGTACATGGATGGGAGACTGCCTGGGAATACCAGGTGCTGTAAGCTTTTTGGACATTTTTCACTTAGTATATAATAATTTTGCCAAAAAATAGAGTCAATGCCCGATCTCTGAATCTTAGCAGGTTTAGGTCTGGTTAGCACTTTGATGAGAGACTGCCTAGGAATACCAGGTGCTTTAAGCTTTTGGGTTTTCTTTCCTACTTATATAATGTACTGGCGATTAGATTGGCTGGTCTTTAAATAGCCCTCTCTTTGCTGCTGTCTTCGCTTACGGCCATACCAACCTGGCTATGCCCGATCTCGTCTGATCTCGGAAGCTAAGCAGGTTTGGGCCTGGTTAGTACTTGGATGGGAGACCGCCTGGGAATACCAGGTGCTGTAAGCTTTTCGGACATTTTTCACTTAGTATATAATAATTTTGCCAAAAAATAGAGTCAATGCCCGATCTCTGAATATTAACAGGTTTGGGCCTGGTTAGTACATGGATGGGAGACCGCCTGGGAATACCAGGTGCTGTAAGCTTTTTGGACATTTTTCACTTAGTATATAATAATTTTGCCAAAAAATAGAGTCAATGCCCGATCTCTGAATCTTAGCAGGTTTAGGTCTGGTTAGCACTTTGATGAGAGACTGCCTGGGAATACCAGGTGCTTTAATCTCTTTGGAAAATTTCACGAATAATATAATAATCTTTCTTTAAAAAAAAAAAAAAAAAAAAAAAAAAAAGGGTCAATGCCCGATCTCTGAATCTTAGCAGGTTTAGGTATGGTTAGCACTTTGATGAGAGACTGCCTAGGAATACCAGGTGCTTTAAGCTTTTGGGTTTTCTTTCCTACTTATATAATGTACTGGCGATTAGATTGGCTGGTCTTTAAATAGCCCTCTCTTTGCTGCTGTCTTCGCTTACGGCCATACCAACCTGGCTATGCCCGATCTCGTCTGATCTCGGAAGCTAAGCAGGTTTGGGCCTAGTTAGTACTTGGATGGGAGACCGCCTGGGAATACCAGGTGCTGTAAGCTTTTTGGACATTTTTCACTTAGTATATAATAATTTTGCCAAAAAATAGAGTCAATGCCCGATCTCTGAATATTAGCAGGTTTGGGCCTGGTTAGTACATGGATGGGAGACTGCCTGGGAATACCAGGTGCTGTAAGCTTTTTGGACATTTTTCACTTAGTATATAATAATTTTGCCAAAAAATAGAGTCAATGCCCGATCTCTGAATCTTAGCAGGTTTAGGTCTGGTTAGCACTTTGATGAGAGACTGCCTAGGAATACCAGGTGCTTTAAGCTTTTGGGTTTTCTTTCCTACTTATATAATGTACTGGCGATTAGATTGGCTGGTCTTTAAATAGCCCTCTCTTTGCTGCTGTCTTCGCTTACGGCCATACCAACCTGGCTATGCCCGATCTCGTCTGATCTCGGAAGCTAAGCAGGTTTGG
>NC_068417.1:46995865-46998365 GCF_023724105.1 Carassius gibelio
TAGGAAAGAAAACCCAAAAGCTTAAAGCACCTGGTATTCCTAGGCAGTCTCTCATCAAAGTGCTAACCATACCTAAACCTGCTAAGATTCAGAGATCGGGCATTGACTCTTTTTTTTTTTTTTTTTTTTTAAATGAAAGATTATTATATAATTCGTGAAATTTTCCAAAGAGATTAAAGCACCTGGTATTCCCAGACAGTCTCTCATCAAAGTGCTAACCAGACCTAAACCTGCTAAGATTCAGAGATCGGGCATTGACTCTATTTTTTGGCAAAATTATTATATACTAAGTGAAAAATGTCCAAAAAGCTTACAGCACCTGGTATTCCTAGGCAGTCTCCCATCCATGTACTAACCAGGCCCAAACTTGTTAATATTCAGAGATCGGGCATTGACTCTATTTTTTGGCAAAATTATTATATACTAAGTGAAAAATGTCCAAAAAGCTTACAGCACCTGGTATTCCCAGGCGGTCTCCCATCCAAGTACTAACCAGGCCCAAACCTGCTTAGCTTCCGAGATCAGACGAGATCGGGCATAGCCAGGTTGGTATGGCCGTAAGCGAAGACAGCAGCAAAGAGAGGGCTATTTAAAGACCAGCCAATCTAATCGCCAGTACATTATATAAGTAGGAAAGAAAACCCAAAAGCTTAAAGCACCTGGTATTCCTAGGCAGTCTCTCATCAAAGTGCTAACCATACCTAAACCTGCTAAGATTCAGAGATCGGGCATTGACTCTTTTTTTTTTTTTTTTTTTTTAAATGAAAGATTATTATATAATTCGTGAAATTTTCCAAAGAGATTAAAGCACCTGGTATTCCCAGGCAGTCTCTCATCAAAGTGCTAACCAGACCTAAACCTGCTAAGATTCAGAGATCGGGCATTGACTCTATTTTTTGGCAAAATTATTATATACTAAGTGAAAAATGTCCAAAAAGCTTACAGCACCTGGTATTCCCAGGCAGTCTCCCATCCATGTACTAACCAGGCCCAAACCTGTTAATATTCAGAGATCGGGCATTGACTCTATTTTTTGGCAAAATTATTATATACTAAGTGAAAAATGTCCAAAAAGCTTACAGCACCTGGTATTCCCAGGCGGTCTCCCATCCAAGTACTAAACAGGCCCAAACCTGCTTAGCTTCCGAGATCAGACGAGATCGGGCATAGCCAGGTTGGTATGGCCGTAAGCGAAGACAGCAGCAAAGAGAGGGCTATTTAAAGACCAGCCAATCTAATCGCCAGTACATTATATAAGTAGGAAAGAAAACCCAAAAGCTTAAAGCACCTGGTATTCCTAGGCAGTCTCTCATCAAAGTGCTAACCATACCTAAACCTGCTAAGATTCAGAGATCGGGCATTGACCCTTTTTTTTTTTTTTTTTTTTTTTTTTTAAAGAAAGATTATTATATTATTCGTGAAATTTTCCAAAGAGATTAAAGCACCTGGTATTCCCAGGCAGTCTCTCATCAAAGTGCTAACCAGACCTAAACCTGCTAAGATTCAGAGATCGGGCATTGACTCTATTTTTTGGCAAAATTATTATATACTAAGTGAAAAATGTCCAAAAAGCTTACAGCACCTGGTATTCCCAGGCGGTCTCCCATCCATGTACTAACCAGGCCCAAACCTGTTAATATTCAGAGATCGGGCATTGACTCTATTTTTTGGCAAAATTATTATATACTAAGTGAAAAATGTCCGAAAAGCTTACAGCACCTGGTATTCCCAGGCGGTCTCCCATCCAAGTACTAACCAGGCCCAAACCTGCTTAGCTTCCGAGATCAGACGAGATCGGGCATAGCCAGGTTGGTATGGCCGTAAGCGAAGACAGCAGCAAAGAGAGGGCTATTTAAAGACCAGCCAATCTAATCGCCAGTACATTATATAAGTAGGAAAGAAAACCCAAAAGCTTAAAGCACCTGGTATTCCTAGGCAGTCTCTCATCAAAGTGCTAACCAGACCTAAACCTGCTAAGATTCAGAGATCGGGCATTGACTCTATTTTTTGGCAAAATTATTATATACTAAGTGAAAAATGTCCAAAAAGCTTACAGCACCTGGTATTCCCAGGCAGTCTCCCATCCATGTACTAACCAGGCCCAAACCTGCTAATATTCAGAGATCGGGCATTGACTCTATTTTTTGGCAAAATTATTATATACTAAGTGAAAAATGTCCAAAAAGCTTACAGCACCTGGTATTCCCAGGCGGTCTCCCATCCAAGTACTAACCAGGCCCAAACCTGCTTAGCTTCCGAGATCAGATGAGATCGGGCATAGCCAGGTTGGTATGGCCGTAAGCGAAGACAGCAGCAAAGAGAGGGCTATTTAAAGACCAGCCAATCTAATCGCCAGTACATTATATAAGTAGGAAAGAAAACCCAAAAGCTTAAAGCACCTGGTATTCCTAGGCAGTCTCTCATCAAAGTGCTAACCATACCTAAACCTGCTAAGATTCAGAGATCGAACATTGACTCTTTTTTTTTTTTTTTTTTTTAA
>NC_068417.1:47061606-47066606 GCF_023724105.1 Carassius gibelio
GTTTTCTTTCCTACTTATATAATGTACTGGCGATTAGATTGGCTGGTCTTTAAATAGCCCTCTCTTTGCTGCTGTCTTCGCTTACGGCCATACCAACCTGGCTATGCCCGATCTCGTCTGATCTCGGAAGCTAAGCAGGTTTGGGCCTGGTTAGTACTTGGATGGGAGACCGCCTGGGAATACCAGGTGCTGTAAGCTTTTCGGACATTTTTCACTTAGTATATAATAATTTTGCCAAAAAATAGAGTCAATGCCCGATCTCTGAATATTAACAGGTTTGGGCCTGGTTAGTACATGGATGGGAGACCGCCTGGGAATACCAGGTGCTGTAAGCTTTTTGGACATTTTTCACTTAGTATATAATAATTTTGCCAAAAAATAGAGTCAATGCCCGATCTCTGAATCTTAGCAGGTTTAGGTCTGGTTAGCACTTTGATGAGAGACTGCCTGGGAATACCAGGTGCTTTAATCTCTTTGGAAAATTTCACGAATAATATAATAATCTTTCTTTAAAAAAAAAAAAAAAAAAAAAAAAAAAAGGGTCAATGCCCGATCTCTGAATCTTAGCAGGTTTAGGTATGGTTAGCACTTTGATGAGAGACTGCCTAGGAATACCAGGTGCTTTAAGCTTTTGGGTTTTCTTTCCTACTTATATAATGTACTGGCGATTAGATTGGCTGGTCTTTAAATAGCCCTCTCTTTGCTGCTGTCTTCGCTTACGGCCATACCAACCTGGCTATGCCCGATCTCGTCTGATCTCGGAAGCTAAGCAGGTTTGGGCCTGGTTAGTACTTGGATGGGAGACCGCCTGGGAATACCAGGTGCTGTAAGCTTTTTGGACATTTTTCACTTAGTATATAATAATTTTGCCAAAAAATAGAGTCAATGCCCGATCTCTGAATATTAACAGGTTTGGGCCTGGTTAGTACATGGATGGGAGACTGCCTGGGAATACCAGGTGCTTTAATCTCTTTGGAAAATTTCACGAATTATATAATAATCTTTCATTAAAAAAAAAAAAAAAAAAAAGAGTCAATGTTCGATCTCTGAATCTTAGCAGGTTTAGGTATGGTTAGCACTTTGATGAGAGACTGCCTAGGAATACCAGGTGCTTTAAGCTTTTGGGTTTTCTTTCCTACTTATATAATGTACTGGCGATTAGATTGGCTGGTCTTTAAATAGCCCTCTCTTTGCTGCTGTCTTCGCTTACGGCCATACCAACCTGGCTATGCCCGATCTCATCTGATCTCGGAAGCTAAGCAGGTTTGGGCCTGGTTAGTACTTGGATGGGAGACCGCCTGGGAATACCAGGTGCTGTAAGCTTTTTGGACATTTTTCACTTAGTATATAATAATTTTGCCAAAAAATAGAGTCAATGCCCGATCTCTGAATATTAGCAGGTTTGGGCCTGGTTAGTACATGGATGGGAGACTGCCTGGGAATACCAGGTGCTGTAAGCTTTTTGGACATTTTTCACTTAGTATATAATAATTTTGCCAAAAAATAGAGTCAATGCCCGATCTCTGAATCTTAGCAGGTTTAGGTCTGGTTAGCACTTTGATGAGAGACTGCCTAGGAATACCAGGTGCTTTAAGCTTTTGGGTTTTCTTTCCTACTTATATAATGTACTGGCGATTAGATTGGCTGGTCTTTAAATAGCCCTCTCTTTGCTGCTGTCTTCGCTTACGGCCATACCAACCTGGCTATGCCCGATCTCGTCTGATCTCGGAAGCTAAGCAGGTTTGGGCCTGGTTAGTACTTGGATGGGAGACCGCCTGGGAATACCAGGTGCTGTAAGCTTTTCGGACATTTTTCACTTAGTATATAATAATTTTGCCAAAAAATAGAGTCAATGCCCGATCTCTGAATATTAACAGGTTTGGGCCTGGTTAGTACATGGATGGGAGACCGCCTGGGAATACCAGGTGCTGTAAGCTTTTTGGACATTTTTCACTTAGTATATAATAATTTTGCCAAAAAATAGAGTCAATGCCCGATCTCTGAATCTTAGCAGGTTTAGGTCTGGTTAGCACTTTGATGAGAGACTGCCTGGGAATACCAGGTGCTTTAATCTCTTTGGAAAATTTCACGAATAATATAATAATCTTTCTTTAAAAAAAAAAAAAAAAAAAAAAAAAAAAAGGGTCAATGCCCGATCTCTGAATCTTAGCAGGTTTAGGTATGGTTAGCACTTTGATGAGAGACTGCCTAGGAATACCAGGTGCTTTAAGCTTTTGGGTTTTCTTTCCTACTTATATAATGTACTGGCGATTAGATTGGCTGGTCTTTAAATAGCCCTCTCTTTGCTGCTGTCTTCGCTTACGGCCATACCAACCTGGCTATGCCCGATCTCGTCTGATCTCGGAAGCTAAGCAGGTTTGGGCCTGGTTAGTACTTGGATGGGAGACCGCCTGGGAATACCAGGTGCTGTAAGCTTTTTGGACATTTTTCACTTAGTATATAATAATTTTGCCAAAAAATAGAGTCAATGCCCGATCTCTGAATATTAACAGGTTTGGGCCTGGTTAGTACATGGATGGGAGACTGCCTGGGAATACCAGGTGCTGTAAGCTTTTTGGACATTTTTCACTTAGTATATAATAATTTTGCCAAAAAATAGAGTCAATGCCCGATCTCTGAATCTTAGCAGGTTTAGGTCTGGTTAGCACTTTGATGAGAGACTGCCTGGGAATACCAGGTGCTTTAATCTCTTTGGAAAATTTCACGAATTATATAATAATCTTTCATTTAAAAAAAAAAAAAAAAAAAAAAAGAGTCAATGCCCGATCTCTGAATCTTAGCAGGTTTAGGTATGGTTAGCACTTTGATGAGAGACTGCCTAGGAATACCAGGTGCTTTAAGCTTTTGGGTTTTCTTTCCTACTTATATAATGTACTGGCGATTAGATTGGCTGGTCTTTAAATAGCCCTCTCTTTGCTGCTGTCTTCGCTTACGGCCATACCAACCTGGCTATGCCCGATCTCGTCTGATCTCGGAAGCTAAGCAGGTTTGGGCCTGGTTAGTACTTGGATGGGAGACCGCCTGGGAATACCAGGTGCTGTAAGCTTTTTGGACATTTTTCACTTAGTATATAATAATTTTGCCAAAAAATAGAGTCAATGCCCGATCTCTGAATATTAACAAGTTTGGGCCTGGTTAGTACATGGATGGGAGACTGCCTGGGAATACCAGGTGCTGTAAGCTTTTTGGACATTTTTCACTTAGTATATAATAATTTTGCCAAAAAATAGAGTCAATGCCCGATCTCTGAATCTTAGCAGGTTTAGGTCTGGTTAGCACTTTGATGAGAGACTGCCTGGGAATACCAGGTGCTTTAATCTCTTTGGAAAATTTCACGAATTATATAATAATCTTTCATTTAAAAAAAAAAAAAAAAAAAAAGAGTCAATGCCCGATCTCTGAATCTTAGCAGGTTTAGGTATGGTTAGCACTTTGATGAGAGACTGCCTAGGAATACCAGGTGCTTTAAGCTTTTGGGTTTTCTTTCCTACTTATATAATGTACTGGCGATTAGATTGGCTGGTCTTTAAATAGCCCTCTCTTTGCAGCAGTCTTCGCTTATGGCCATACCAACCTGGCTATGCCCGATCTCATCTGATCTCGGAAGCTAAGCAGGTTTGGGCCTGGTTAGTACTTGGATGGGAGACCGCCTGGGAATACCAGGTGCTGTAAGCTTTTTGGACATTTTTCACTTAGTATATAATAATTTTGCCAACAAATAGAGTCAATGCCCGATCTCTGAATCTTAGCAGGTTTAGGTCTGGTTAGCACTTTGATGAGAGACTGCCTGGGAATACCAGGTGCTTTAATCTCTTTGGAAAATTTCACGAATTATATAATAATCTTTCATTAAAAAAAAAAAAAAAAAAAAAAAAAAAGAGTCAATGTTCGATCTCTGAATCTTAGCAGGTTTAGGTATGGTTAGCACTTTGATGAGAGACTGCCTAGGAATACCAGGTGCTTTAAGCTTTTGGGTTTTCTTTCCTACTTATATAATGTACTGGCGATTAGATTGGCTGGTCTTTAAATAGCCCTCTCTTTGCTGCTGTCTTCGCTTACGGCCATACCAACCTGGCTATGCCCGATCTCATCTGATCTCGGAAGCTAAGCAGGTTTGGGCCTGGTTAGTACTTGGATGGGAGACCGCCTGGGAATACCAGGTGCTGTAAGCTTTTTGGACATTTTTCACTTAGTATATAATAATTTTGCCAAAAAATAGAGTCAATGCCCGATCTCTGAATATTAGCAGGTTTGGGCCTGGTTAGTACATGGATGGGAGACTGCCTGGGAATACCAGGTGCTGTAAGCTTTTTGGACATTTTTCACTTAGTATATAATAATTTTGCCAAAAAATAGAGTCAATGCCCGATCTCTGAATCTTAGCAGGTTTAGGTCTGGTTAGCACTTTGATGAGAGACTGCCTAGGAATACCAGGTGCTTTAAGCTTTTGGGTTTTCTTTCCTACTTATATAATGTACTGGCGATTAGATTGGCTGGTCTTTAAATAGCCCTCTCTTTGCTGCTGTCTTCGCTTACGGCCATACCAACCTGGCTATGCCCGATCTCGTCTGATCTCGGAAGCTAAGCAGGTTTGGGCCTGGTTAGTACTTGGATGGGAGACCGCCTGGGAATACCAGGTGCTGTAAGCTTTTCGGACATTTTTCACTTAGTATATAATAATTTTGCCAAAAAATAGAGTCAATGCCCGATCTCTGAATATTAACAGGTTTGGGCCTGGTTAGTACATGGATGGGAGACCGCCTGGGAATACCAGGTGCTGTAAGCTTTTTGGACATTTTTCACTTAGTATATAATAATTTTGCCAAAAAATAGAGTCAATGCCCGATCTCTGAATCTTAGCAGGTTTAGGTCTGGTTAGCACTTTGATGAGAGACTGCCTGGGAATACCAGGTGCTTTAATCTCTTTGGAAAATTTCACGAATAATATAATAATCTTTCTTTAAAAAAAAAAAAAAAAA
>NC_068417.1:47108193-47113193 GCF_023724105.1 Carassius gibelio
TTATTCTTTTTTCTCTATTTATTAAAAGCCCTAAAGGTTCTGCTACCAATGAGTACAACTGTGCCGACAATGGACACCCCTGTCTTATGGATCTTAAAACTTTAAAAGGTTGAGTTAAAAAACCATTGCATTTTACTTTTGTAAAAATATCCCTGTATAAAACCGAAATCCATTTAATAAAATTATTCCCAAACCCAAATTCCTTTAAAACTGCAAATAAAAAGCCATGTTCAACTCTGTCAAAAGCCTTTTCAAAATCCATACTAATAACATAAGCACTTTTGCCTTTTTCTTTTATATACCCTGCTATATCTCTAATGCTGCTAGTAACATCTGCTATATATCTCGCCTTTACTCCATACGCCTGGTTTGTTTCTATTATATTTGGCATGACATTTTTTAATCTGTTTGCTAAGACCTTGGCTAAAATTTTAAAATCAGTGTTTAGCATTGTAATGGGTCTAAAATTTTTCAGCTCAGTTTTGTCTCCTTTTTTCTTGTATATTATTTTCATTAATCCTAGCCCCATTCTTGGGCTTACTCTTTCTTTTTTAAAAACTTCTTCAAAAATTTCATTTAAAATCACGCTTACTTTTTCTTTAAAAACTTTGTAAAACTCACTTCCAATACCATCTACTCCGGGGCTTTTCCTCACTCTTAATTGATTTATGGCATGTATGATCTCTTCAGTTTCTATTTCCCTTTCACATATTTTTTTATCCTGTTCGCCAACTTTCCTTGTTATCTGTTGCAACAAAATATTCCTTTTTTCCTCATCTCCCCCCTCAGACTTAAAAAGTTCCTCATAAAATGATTTCACTTCTTTTAAAATCCCCTCTGTATCTGAGACCACCATTCCATTGCTACTTTTAAGTTCTTTAATTGTTTCCGCTCTCCCCCTGCTTTTCTCAAGATTAAAAAAGAATCTGTTACATTTTTCCCCTTCCACCGTATATTTTGCTTTGCTTCTCAACATTGCCCCCTTGCATTTCTCCTCTTCTATTTTTCTCAACGTATTTTCTATTTCAATTACTTTTTGCACATCTACTTGGTTTTTATTTAACTCCTCTTTTAGAGTTCTCCTTATTTCTCTCTCCTTGGTTCTTTTAACCTTTTGTAATAAATTACAGTAGTTCATAGAATATTTCTTAATATCATACTTAACATTTTCCCACCATTGCCTTTTGTCTTCCATATACATCAGGTCTTTTTTCCTCCCATCTAATATCATTTCAATCTCTTTTTTAAAACTTTCATTCTTTAAAACCTCAGTGTTTAAAATCCACACCCCAGGTCCCTTTGTTTGTCTTTTAAAATCCATCGTCATTAAAACCATTTTGTGATCGCTTAAGGTCGTTTCTTTGTAAAATATTCCATCAATGAAACATTCAAGATTTCTGGTACTTAAAAAATAGTCTATTCTGGTTTGGCACATAAAATTCCCCACCAACTGTCTTCTTGAAAATTCCTTCTTTTTTCCATTTCTTTCCCGCCACACATCAATCATATTTTTCTCTTCCATCAATGACCTTAATTCTTTTCTACCCCCATCCGATTTAAAAACCATCCCATTTGCCATATCCATTTTACTAAAAACAGTGTTAAAATCCCCTGCAATCACCACCTTCCCCCATTTTTCAATTACATCAGCTAAAACATTAAAGTATATTTTCTTTTCTTTTTCTCCATTGGGAGCGTGCACGTTCACTAGAACAAATTTGTCTTCTTCCATTTCGATTTCTACCACCATACATTTTCCTTTTTTATCATTATATATAAGTTTTGTCTTTATACCTCTGTCTTTTCTTATTAAAACCGCCACTCCTCCTCCCATTTTTTCCTCTTCATTGTTAACAAGTAATTCCCCTTCCCATATTTTTCTAATATCCTCCATAACATTCTCTTTCCAGTTTGTCTCTTGCAATAAAATCACATCTTCATTTCGACACAATTCCTTCACCTTTTCAAATTTATAAACATTCATTAATCCTCTAGCATTAAAAGTCACAATTTTCAGCACCATAAAATAAAATAAAAGCCATAAAATCCCCATTTTGTCAGTTCATTCACTCTCCTTCCTTTACCATTTCCCCACTGTCTTGTTTTTCATCACATCCTTGTTTTAATACTTTTCTTTTGGCTTTCTCTAAATTTGGTGTTACCTTAGTTTGTCTTCTTCTTTTATTGATTCCTGTAGTGCCGGCATCGTCGATGCATTCACTGTCTTTGTCCATTCTCCCATCCTCGCTGACCCACTCCTGATCCTCTGTCTTTTCCAGTTGAATCTGTAAAGTATCAGTTATTTCCATCAGTGACCCCGTTTCCTCACTGCACTGCGTTGATCCAGTCCTTTCACTTTCCTCTTCAACGTCCGTGCTTGTGGTATCCTCTCTTGGTGTCCCTTCCGTGTTTTCGTGTAGCTCCTCTTCACCGGCTTCCTCATGCATCTGCCCACACCCCTGCTCTTCCTCCTGATGTTGTTCTCCGAACCAGCACTCGCACTTGTTTAACACAAGCCTGCAGTCCGGGCACCTCACCGCATTACAGTCCCTCGCGAAATGTCCCCTTTCCGAGCACTTATAGCATTTGAAGTCAGGACAGTCCTTCATCATGTGTTCAGGGCTCATACATAACCTACAGGTTCTCACCTGCTGGCTATGTATCACCCTGAAATACTGAGGTCCTTCTTCCGTCTCCATTCTCGTGCTGTAGGGCAGGGAAGCCACCTCTTTTGGAAACCGTACTCTCAGGAACCTCGTTCCATCCTCAATGCGGGTGCCTGGGTAGAATCTCCTTTTGATCTGTGAGATAGGAGTCACCCCCCATCCCTCCAGCTTCTTTAAAATATCGTCATCCTCCAAGTAAGCAGGCAGATGCATGAAAGATACAGCAAAATCCTTATTGTTCAACTTTTTAATTTCACAAGTCTTTCCTTTAATCATCAATCCTTCTTCCAGTTTCTCAATATCTTCCTCTTTTTCCAATGTAATTTCATATTGTTTCATCATTTTTGGTCTTACCGCTAGTATGCTAGTCACTTCGATCTTGTCTTTCAATGCTTCTATAATGTCCTCTGCTCTCCCATCTTGTACCTCCGTCAAATCAATCACTACCGTTGCTTCCTTGGTATAGATCCGTTTCATTCGCCTTTCTGGGTAATCCTTTTCTCGTTGTCTTTGATAAAGTCCATTTTCAGTTAGCTGCCTTGTCTTTTTTGCCAAATCCATGTCTGTAGCCGTTAATCCGTCCATTTTAACAAAAAACACAAAACTAAAACGATCCCTCCCAAACAGCAAAGCTGTTGGGAGGACAAATAACACAAAAAACTAGAAACAAAAATACTTATCTTGAACAAAAACAACGCAAAAAAACAACACAAAAGTTTGGGTGAGCCTTTCTCACCTCCCTATAGCCAACACACTTCCTGTTTCTCACTAGCTCTCTAGCGCCCTCAGGTTGGTATGGCCGTAAGCGAAGACAGCAGCAAAGAGAGGGCTATTTAAAGACCAGCCAATCTAATCGCCAGTACATTATATAAGTAGGAAAGAAAACCCAAAAGCTTAAAGCACCTGGTATTCCTAGGCAGTCTCTCATCAAAGTGCTAACCATACCTAAACCTGCTAAGATTCAGAGATCGGGCATTGACCCTTTTTTTTTTTTTTTTTTTTTTTTTTTAAAGAAAGATTATTATATTATTCGTGAAATTTTCCAAAGAGATTAAAGCACCTGGTATTCCCAGGCAGTCTCTCATCAAAGTGCTAACCAGACCTAAACCTGCTAAGATTCAGAGATCGGGCATTGACTCTATTTTTTGGCAAAATTATTATATACTAAGTGAAAAATGTCCAAAAAGCTTACAGCACCTGGTATTCCCAGGCGGTCTCCCATCCATGTACTAACCAGGCCCAAACCTGTTAATATTCAGAGATCGGGCATTGACTCTATTTGTTGGCAAAATTATTATATACTAAGTGAAAAATGTCCAAAAAGCTTACAGTACCTGGTATTCCCAGGCGGTCTCCCATCCAAGTACTAACCAGGCCCAAACCTGCTTAGCTTCCGAGATCAGATGAGATCGGGCATAGCCAGGTTGGTATGGCCGTAAGCGAAGACTGCTGCAAAGAGAGGGCTATTTAAAGACCAGCCAATCTAATCGCCAGTACATTATATAAGTAGGAAAGAAAACCCAAAAGCTTAAAGCACCTGGTATTCCTAGGCAGTCTCTCATCAAAGTGCTAACCATACCTAAACCTGCTAAGATTCAGAGATCGGGCATTGACTCTTTTTTTTTTTTTTTTTTTTTAAATGAAAGATTATTATATAATTCGTGAAATTTTCCAAAGAGATTAAAGCACCTGGTATTCCCAGGCAGTCTCTCATCAAAGTGCTAACCAGACCTAAACCTGCTAAGATTCAGAGATCGGGCATTGACTCTATTTTTTGGCAAAATTATTATATACTAAGTGAAAAATGTCCAAAAAGCTTACAGCACCTGGTATTCCCAGGCAGTCTCCCATCCATGTACTAACCAGGCCCAAACTTGTTAATATTCAGAGATCGGGCATTGACTCTATTTTTTGGCAAAATTATTATATACTAAGTGAAAAATGTCCAAAAAGCTTACAGCACCTGGTATTCCCAGGCGGTCTCCCATCCAAGTACTAACCAGGCCCAAACCTGCTTAGCTTCCGAGATCAGACGAGATCGGGCATAGCCAGGTTGGTATGGCCGTAAGCGAAGACAGCAGCAAAGAGAGGGCTATTTAAAGACCAGCCAATCTAATCGCCAGTACATTATATAAGTAGGAAAGAAAACCCAAAAGCTTAAAGCACCTGGTATTCCTAGGCAGTCTCTCATCAAAGTGCTAACCATACCTAAACCTGCTAAGATTCAGAGATCGGGCATTGACTCTTTTTTTTTTTTTTTTTTTTTAAATGAAAGATTATTATATAATTCGTGAAATTTTCCAAAGAGATTAAAGCACCTGGTATTCCCAGGCA
>NC_068417.1:47123193-47125693 GCF_023724105.1 Carassius gibelio
CTTACAGCACCTGGTATTCCCAGGCAGTCTCCCATCCATGTACTAACCAGGCCCAAACCTGCTAATATTCAGAGATCGGGCATTGACTCTATTTTTTGGCAAAATTATTATATACTAAGTGAAAAATGTCCAAAAAGCTTACAGCACCTGGTATTCCCAGGCGGTCTCCCATCCAAGTACTAACCAGGCCCAAACCTGCTTAGCTTCCGAGATCAGATGAGATCGGGCATAGCCAGGTTGGTATGGCCGTAAGCGAAGACAGCAGCAAAGAGAGGGCTATTTAAAGACCAGCCAATCTAATCGCCAGTACATTATATAAGTAGGAAAGAAAACCCAAAAGCTTAAAGCACCTGGTATTCCTAGGCAGTCTCTCATCAAAGTGCTAACCATACCTAAACCTGCTAAGATTCAGAGATCGGGCATTGACTCTTTTTTTTTTTTTTTTTTTTTAAATGAAAGATTATTATATAATTCGTGAAATTTTCCAAAGAGATTAAAGCACCTGGTATTCCCAGGCAGTCTCTCATCAAAGTGCTAACCAGACCTAAACCTGCTAAGATTCAGAGATCGGGCATTGACTCTATTTTTTGGCAAAATTATTATATACTAAGTGAAAAATGTCCAAAAAGCTTACAGCACCTGGTATTCCCAGGCAGTCTCCCATCCATGTACTAACCAGGCCCAAACCTGTTAATATTCAGAGATCGGGCATTGACTCTATTTTTTGGCAAAATTATTATATACTAAGTGAAAAATGTCCAAAAAGCTTACAGCACCTGGTATTCCCAGGCGGTCTCCCATCCAAGTACTAACCAGGCCCAAACCTGCTTAGCTTCCGAGATCAGACGAGATCGGGCATAGCCAGGTTGGTATGGCCGTAAGCGAAGACAGCAGCAAAGAGAGGGCTATTTAAAGACCAGCCAATCTAATCGCCAGTACATTATATAAGTAGGAAAGAAAACCCAAAAGCTTAAAGCACCTGGTATTCCTAGGCAGTCTCTCATCAAAGTGCTAACCATACCTAAACCTGCTAAGATTCAGAGATCGGGCATTGACCCTTTTTTTTTTTTAAAGAAAGATTATTATATTATTCGTGAAATTTTCCAAAGAGATTAAAGCACCTGGTATTCCCAGGCAGTCTCTCATCAAAGTGCTAACCAGACCTAAACCTGCTAAGATTCAGAGATCGGGCATTGACTCTATTTTTTGGCAAAATTATTATATACTAAGTGAAAAATGTCCAAAAAGCTTACAGCACCTGGTATTCCCAGGCGGTCTCCCATCCATGTACTAACCAGGCCCAAACCTGTTAATATTCAGAGATCGGGCATTGACTCTATTTTTTGGCAAAATTATTATATACTAAGTGAAAAATGTCCGAAAAGCTTACAGCACCTGGTATTCCCAGGCGGTCTCCCATCCAAGTACTAACCAGGCCCAAACCTGCTTAGCTTCCGAGATCAGACGAGATCGGGCATAGCCAGGTTGGTATGGCCGTAAGCGAAGACAGCAGCAAAGAGAGGGCTATTTAAAGACCAGCCAATCTAATCGCCAGTACATTATATAAGTAGGAAAGAAAACCCAAAAGCTTAAAGCACCTGGTATTCCTAGGCAGTCTCTCATCAAAGTGCTAACCAGACCTAAACCTGCTAAGATTCAGAGATCGGGCATTGACTCTATTTTTTGGCAAAATTATTATATACTAAGTGAAAAATGTCCAAAAAGCTTACAGCACCTGGTATTCCCAGGCAGTCTCCCATCCATGTACTAACCAGGCCCAAACCTGCTAATATTCAGAGATCGGGCATTGACTCTATTTTTTGGCAAAATTATTATATACTAAGTGAAAAATGTCCAAAAAGCTTACAGCACCTGGTATTCCCAGGCGGTCTCCCATCCAAGTACTAACCAGGCCCAAACCTGCTTAGCTTCCGAGATCAGATGAGATCGGGCATAGCCAGGTTGGTATGGCCGTAAGCGAAGACAGCAGCAAAGAGAGGGCTATTTAAAGACCAGCCAATCTAATCGCCAGTACATTATATAAGTAGGAAAGAAAACCCAAAAGCTTAAAGCACCTGGTATTCCTAGGCAGTCTCTCATCAAAGTGCTAACCATACCTAAACCTGCTAAGATTCAGAGATCGAACATTGACTCTTTTTTTTTTTTTTTTTTTTAATGAAAGATTATTATATAATTCGTGAAATTTTCCAAAGAGATTAAAGCACCTGGTATTCCCAGGCAGTCTCTCATCAAAGTGCTAACCAGACCTAAACCTGCTAAGATTCAGAGATCGGGCATTGACTCTATTTTTTGGCAAAATTATTATATACTAAGTGAAAAATGTCCAAAAAGCTTACAGCACCTGGTATTCCCAGGCAGTCTCCCATCCATGTACTAACCAGGCCCAAACCTGTTAATATTCAGAGATCGGGCATTGACTCTATTTTTTGGCAAAATTATTATATACTAAGTGAAAAATGTCCAAAAAGCTTACAGCACC
>NC_068417.1:47206246-47211246 GCF_023724105.1 Carassius gibelio
TTTTCGCTTACGGCCATACCAACCTGGCTATGCCCGATCTCATCTGATCTCGGAAGCTAAGCAGGTTTGGGCCTGGTTAGTACTTGGATGGGAGACCGCCTGGGAATACCAGGTGCTGTAAGCTTTTTGGACATTTTTCACTTAGTATATAATAATTTTGCCAACAAATAGAGTCAATGCCCGATCTCTGAATCTTAGCAGGTTTAGGTCTGGTTAGCACTTTGATGAGAGACTGCCTGGGAATACCAGGTGCTTTAATCTCTTTGGAAAATTTCACGAATTATATAATAATCTTTCATTAAAAAAAAAAAAAAAAAAAAAAAAAGAGTCAATGTTCGATCTCTGAATCTTAGCAGGTTTAGGTATGGTTAGCACTTTGATGAGAGACTGCCTAGGAATACCAGGTGCTTTAAGCTTTTGGGTTTTCTTTCCTACTTATATAATGTACTGGCGATTAGATTGGCTGGTCTTTAAATAGCCCTCTCTTTGCTGCTGTCTTCGCTTACGGCCATACCAACCTGGCTATGCCCGATCTCATCTGATCTCGGAAGCTAAGCAGGTTTGGGCCTGGTTAGTACTTGGATGGGAGACCGCCTGGGAATACCAGGTGCTGTAAGCTTTTTGGACATTTTTCACTTAGTATATAATAATTTTGCCAAAAAATAGAGTCAATGCCCGATCTCTGAATATTAGCAGGTTTGGGCCTGGTTAGTACATGGATGGGAGACTGCCTGGGAATACCAGGTGCTGTAAGCTTTTTGGACATTTTTCACTTAGTATATAATAATTTTGCCAAAAAATAGAGTCAATGCCCGATCTCTGAATCTTAGCAGGTTTAGGTCTGGTTAGCACTTTGATGAGAGACTGCCTAGGAATACCAGGTGCTTTAAGCTTTTGGGTTTTCTTTCCTACTTATATAATGTACTGGCGATTAGATTGGCTGGTCTTTAAATAGCCCTCTCTTTGCTGCTGTCTTCGCTTACGGCCATACCAACCTGGCTATGCCCGATCTCGTCTGATCTCGGAAGCTAAGCAGGTTTGGGCCTGGTTAGTACTTGGATGGGAGACCGCCTGGGAATACCAGGTGCTGTAAGCTTTTCGGACATTTTTCACTTAGTATATAATAATTTTGCCAAAAAATAGAGTCAATGCCCGATCTCTGAATATTAACAGGTTTGGGCCTGGTTAGTACATGGATGGGAGACCGCCTGGGAATACCAGGTGCTGTAAGCTTTTTGGACATTTTTCACTTAGTATATAATAATTTTGCCAAAAAATAGAGTCAATGCCCGATCTCTGAATCTTAGCAGGTTTAGGTCTGGTTAGCACTTTGATGAGAGACTGCCTGGGAATACCAGGTGCTTTAATCTCTTTGGAAAATTTCACGAATAATATAATAATCTTTCTTTAAAAAAAAAAAAAAAAAAAAAAAAAAGGGTCAATGCCCGATCTCTGAATCTTAGCAGGTTTAGGTATGGTTAGCACTTTGATGAGAGACTGCCTAGGAATACCAGGTGCTTTAAGCTTTTGGGTTTTCTTTCCTACTTATATAATGTACTGGCGATTAGATTGGCTGGTCTTTAAATAGCCCTCTCTTTGCTGCTGTCTTCGCTTACGGCCATACCAACCTGGCTATGCCCGATCTCGTCTGATCTCGGAAGCTAAGCAGGTTTGGGCCTGGTTAGTACTTGGATGGGAGACCGCCTGGGAATACCAGGTGCTGTAAGCTTTTTGGACATTTTTCACTTAGTATATAATAATTTTGCCAAAAAATAGAGTCAATGCCCGATCTCTGAATCTTAGCAGGTTTAGGTCTGGTTAGCACTTTGATGAGAGACTGCCTGGGAATACCAGGTGCTTTAATCTCTTTGGAAAATTTCACGAATTATATAATAATCTTTCATTAAAAAAAAAAAAAAAAAAAAAAAAAAAAAAAAGAGTCAATGTTCGATCTCTGAATCTTAGCAGGTTTAGGTATGGTTAGCACTTTGATGAGAGACTGCCTAGGAATACCAGGTGCTTTAAGCTTTTGGGTTTTCTTTCCTACTTATATAATGTACTGGCGATTAGATTGGCTGGTCTTTAAATAGCCCTCTCTTTGCTGCTGTCTTCGCTTACGGCCATACCAACCTGGCTATGCCCGATCTCATCTGATCTCGGAAGCTAAGCAGGTTTGGGCCTGGTTAGTACTTGGATGGGAGACCGCCTGGGAATACCAGGTGCTGTAAGCTTTTTGGACATTTTTCACTTAGTATATAATAATTTTGCCAAAAAATAGAGTCAATGCCCGATCTCTGAATATTAGCAGGTTTGGGCCTGGTTAGTACATGGATGGGAGACTGCCTGGGAATACCAGGTGCTGTAAGCTTTTTGGACATTTTTCACTTAGTATATAATAATTTTGCCAAAAAATAGAGTCAATGCCCGATCTCTGAATCTTAGCAGGTTTAGGTCTGGTTAGCACTTTGATGAGAGACTGCCTAGGAATACCAGGTGCTTTAAGCTTTTGGGTTTTCTTTCCTACTTATATAATGTACTGGCGATTAGATTGGCTGGTCTTTAAATAGCCCTCTCTTTGCTGCTGTCTTCGCTTACGGCCATACCAACCTGGCTATGCCCGATCTCGTCTGATCTCGGAAGCTAAGCAGGTTTGGGCCTGGTTAGTACTTGGATGGGAGACCGCCTGGGAATACCAGGTGCTGTAAGCTTTTCGGACATTTTTCACTTAGTATATAATAATTTTGCCAAAAAATAGAGTCAATGCCCGATCTCTGAATATTAACAGGTTTGGGCCTGGTTAGTACATGGATGGGAGACCGCCTGGGAATACCAGGTGCTGTAAGCTTTTTGGACATTTTTCACTTAGTATATAATAATTTTGCCAAAAAATAGAGTCAATGCCCGATCTCTGAATCTTAGCAGGTTTAGGTCTGGTTAGCACTTTGATGAGAGACTGCCTGGGAATACCAGGTGCTTTAATCTCTTTGGAAAATTTCACGAATTATATAATAATCTTTCATTTAAAAAAAAAAAAAAAAAAAAAGAGTCAATGCCCGATCTCTGAATCTTAGCAGGTTTAGGTATGGTTAGCACTTTGATGAGAGACTGCCTAGGAATACCAGGTGCTTTAAGCTTTTGGGTTTTCTTTCCTACTTATATAATGTACTGGCGATTAGATTGGCTGGTCTTTAAATAGCCCTCTCTTTGCTGCTGTCTTCGCTTACGGCCATACCAACCTGGCTATGCCCGATCTCGTCTGATCTCGGAAGCTAAGCAGGTTTGGGCCTGGTTAGTACTTGGATGGGAGACCGCCTGGGAATACCAGGTGCTGTAAGCTTTTTGGACATTTTTCACTTAGTATATAATAATTTTGCCAAAAAATAGAGTCAATGCCCGATCTCTGAATATTAACAAGTTTGGGCCTGGTTAGTACATGGATGGGAGACTGCCTGGGAATACCAGGTGCTGTAAGCTTTTTGGACATTTTTCACTTAGTATATAATAATTTTGCCAAAAAATAGAGTCAATGCCCGATCTCTGAATCTTAGCAGGTTTAGGTCTGGTTAGCACTTTGATGAGAGACTGCCTGGGAATACCAGGTGCTTTAATCTCTTTGGAAAATTTCACGAATTATATAATAATCTTTCATTTAAAAAAAAAAAAAAAAAAAAAGAGTCAATGCCCGATCTCTGAATCTTAGCAGGTTTAGGTATGGTTAGCACTTTGATGAGAGACTGCCTAGGAATACCAGGTGCTTTAAGCTTTTGGGTTTTCTTTCCTACTTATATAATGTACTGGCGATTAGATTGGCTGGTCTTTAAATAGCCCTCTCTTTGCAGCAGTCTTCGCTTACGGCCATACCAACCTGGCTATGCCCGATCTCATCTGATCTCGGAAGCTAAGCAGGTTTGGGCCTGGTTAGTACTTGGATGGGAGACCGCCTGGGAATACCAGGTGCTGTAAGCTTTTTGGACATTTTTCACTTAGTATATAATAATTTTGCCAACAAATAGAGTCAATGCCCGATCTCTGAATCTTAGCAGGTTTAGGTCTGGTTAGCACTTTGATGAGAGACTGCCTGGGAATACCAGGTGCTTTAATCTCTTTGGAAAATTTCACGAATTATATAATAATCTTTCATTAAAAAAAAAAAAAAAAAAAAAAAAGAGTCAATGTTCGATCTCTGAATCTTAGCAGGTTTAGGTATGGTTAGCACTTTGATGAGAGACTGCCTAGGAATACCAGGTGCTTTAAGCTTTTGGGTTTTCTTTCCTACTTATATAATGTACTGGCGATTAGATTGGCTGATCTTTAAATAGCCCTCTCTTTGCTGCTGTCTTCGCTTACGGCCATACCAACCTGGCTATGCCCGATCTCATCTGATCTCGGAAGCTAAGCAGGTTTGGGCCTGGTTAGTACTTGGATGGGAGACCGCCTGGGAATACCAGGTGCTGTAAGCTTTTTGGACATTTTTCACTTAGTATATAATAATTTTGCCAAAAAATAGAGTCAATGCCCGATCTCTGAATATTAGCAGGTTTGGGCCTGGTTAGTACATGGATGGGAGACTGCCTGGGAATACCAGGTGCTGTAAGCTTTTTGGACATTTTTCACTTAGTATATAATAATTTTGCCAAAAAATAGAGTCAATGCCCGATCTCTGAATCTTAGCAGGTTTAGGTCTGGTTAGCACTTTGATGAGAGACTGCCTAGGAATACCAGGTGCTTTAAGCTTTTGGGTTTTCTTTCCTACTTATATAATGTACTGGCGATTAGATTGGCTGGTCTTTAAATAGCCCTCTCTTTGCTGCTGTCTTCGCTTACGGCCATACCAACCTGGCTATGCCCGATCTCGTCTGATCTCGGAAGCTAAGCAGGTTTGGGCCTGGTTAGTACTTGGATGGGAGACCGCCTGGGAATACCAGGTGCTGTAAGCTTTTCGGACATTTTTCACTTAGTATATAATAATTTTGCCAAAAAATAGAGTCAATGCCCGATCT
>NC_068417.1:47216246-47218746 GCF_023724105.1 Carassius gibelio
AATAATCTTTCTTTAAAAAAAAAAAAAAAAAAAAAAAAAAGGGTCAATGCCCGATCTCTGAATCTTAGCAGGTTTAGGTATGGTTAGCACTTTGATGAGAGACTGCCTAGGAATACCAGGTGCTTTAAGCTTTTGGGTTTTCTTTCCTACTTATATAATGTACTGGCGATTAGATTGGCTGGTCTTTAAATAGCCCTCTCTTTGCTGCTGTCTTCGCTTACGGCCATACCAACCTGGCTATGCCCGATCTCGTCTGATCTCGGAAGCTAAGCAGGTTTGGGCCTGGTTAGTACTTGGATGGGAGACCGCCTGGGAATACCAGGTGCTGTAAGCTTTTTGGACATTTTTCACTTAGTATATAATAATTTTGCCAAAAAATAGAGTCAATGCCCGATCTCTGAATCTTAGCAGGTTTAGGTCTGGTTAGCACTTTGATGAGAGACTGCCTGGGAATACCAGGTGCTTTAATCTCTTTGGAAAATTTCACGAATTATATAATAATCTTTCATTAAAAAAAAAAAAAAAAAAAAAAAAAAAAAGAGTCAATGTTCGATCTCTGAATCTTAGCAGGTTTAGGTATGGTTAGCACTTTGATGAGAGACTGCCTAGGAATACCAGGTGCTTTAAGCTTTTGGGTTTTCTTTCCTACTTATATAATGTACTGGCGATTAGATTGGCTGATCTTTAAATAGCCCTCTCTTTGCTGCTGTCTTCGCTTACGGCCATACCAACCTGGCTATGCCCGATCTCATCTGATCTCGGAAGCTAAGCAGGTTTGGGCCTGGTTAGTACTTGGATGGGAGACCGCCTGGGAATACCAGGTGCTGTAAGCTTTTTGGACATTTTTCACTTAGTATATAATAATTTTGCCAAAAAATAGAGTCAATGCCCGATCTCTGAATATTAGCAGGTTTGGGCCTGGTTAGTACATGGATGGGAGACTGCCTGGGAATACCAGGTGCTGTAAGCTTTTTGGACATTTTTCACTTAGTATATAATAATTTTGCCAAAAAATAGAGTCAATGCCCGATCTCTGAATCTTAGCAGGTTTAGGTCTGGTTAGCACTTTGATGAGAGACTGCCTAGGAATACCAGGTGCTTTAAGCTTTTGGGTTTTCTTTCCTACTTATATAATGTACTGGCGATTAGATTGGCTGGTCTTTAAATAGCCCTCTCTTTGCTGCTGTCTTCGCTTACGGCCATACCAACCTGGCTATGCCCGATCTCGTCTGATCTCGGAAGCTAAGCAGGTTTGGGCCTGGTTAGTACTTGGATGGGAGACCGCCTGGGAATACCAGGTGCTGTAAGCTTTTCGGACATTTTTCACTTAGTATATAATAATTTTGCCAAAAAATAGAGTCAATGCCCGATCTCTGAATATTAACAGGTTTGGGCCTGGTTAGTACATGGATGGGAGACCGCCTGGGAATACCAGGTGCTGTAAGCTTTTTGGACATTTTTCACTTAGTATATAATAATTTTGCCAAAAAATAGAGTCAATGCCCGATCTCTGAATCTTAGCAGGTTTAGGTCTGGTTAGCACTTTGATGAGAGACTGCCTGGGAATACCAGGTGCTTTAATCTCTTTGGAAAATTTCACGAATAATATAATAATCTTTCTTTAAAAAAAAAAAAAAAAAAAAAAAAAAGGGTCAATGCCCGATCTCTGAATCTTAGCAGGTTTAGGTATGGTTAGCACTTTGATGAGAGACTGCCTAGGAATACCAGGTGCTTTAAGCTTTTGGGTTTTCTTTCCTACTTATATAATGTACTGGCGATTAGATTGGCTGGTCTTTAAATAGCCCTCTCTTTGCTGCTGTCTTCGCTTACGGCCATACCAACCTGGCTATGCCCGATCTCGTCTGATCTCGGAAGCTAAGCAGGTTTGGGCCTGGTTAGTACTTGGATGGGAGACCGCCTGGGAATACCAGGTGCTGTAAGCTTTTTGGACATTTTTCACTTAGTATATAATAATTTTGCCAAAAAATAGAGTCAATGCCCGATCTCTGAATCTTAGCAGGTTTAG
This sequence comes from Carassius gibelio, assembly GCF_023724105.1. Classification (NCBI taxonomy): domain Eukaryota; kingdom Metazoa; phylum Chordata; class Actinopteri; order Cypriniformes; family Cyprinidae; genus Carassius; species Carassius gibelio. The sequence goes on from NC_068417.1 coordinate 47,218,273, forward strand.
GTCTGGTTAGCACTTTGATGAGAGACTGCCTGGGAATACCAGGTGCTTTAATCTCTTTGGAAAATTTCACGAATTATATAATAATCTTTCATTAAAAAAAAAAAAAAAAAAAAAAAAAAAAAAGAGTCAATGTTCGATCTCTGAATCTTAGCAGGTTTAGGTATGGTTAGCACTTTGATGAGAGACTGCCTAGGAATACCAGGTGCTTTAAGCTTTTGGGTTTTCTTTCCTACTTATATAATGTACTGGCGATTAGATTGGCTGATCTTTAAATAGCCCTCTCTTTGCTGCTGTCTTCGCTTACGGCCATACCAACCTGGCTATGCCCGATCTCATCTGATCTCGGAAGCTAAGCAGGTTTGGGCCTGGTTAGTACTTGGATGGGAGACCGCCTGGGAATACCAGGTGCTGTAAGCTTTTTGGACATTTTTCACTTAGTATATAATAATTTTGCCAAAAAATAGAGTCAATGCC
>NC_068417.1:47221246-47226246 GCF_023724105.1 Carassius gibelio
ATTAGATTGGCTGGTCTTTAAATAGCCCTCTCTTTGCTGCTGTCTTCGCTTACGGCCATACCAACCTGGCTATGCCCGATCTCGTCTGATCTCGGAAGCTAAGCAGGTTTGGGCCTGGTTAGTACTTGGATGGGAGACCGCCTGGGAATACCAGGTGCTGTAAGCTTTTTGGACATTTTTCACTTAGTATATAATAATTTTGCCAAAAAATAGAGTCAATGCCCGATCTCTGAATCTTAGCAGGTTTAGGTCTGGTTAGCACTTTGATGAGAGACTGCCTGGGAATACCAGGTGCTTTAATCTCTTTGGAAAATTTCACGAATTATATAATAATCTTTCATTAAAAAAAAAAAAAAAAAAAAAAAAAAAAAAAGAGTCAATGTTCGATCTCTGAATCTTAGCAGGTTTAGGTATGGTTAGCACTTTGATGAGAGACTGCCTAGGAATACCAGGTGCTTTAAGCTTTTGGGTTTTCTTTCCTACTTATATAATGTACTGGCGATTAGATTGGCTGATCTTTAAATAGCCCTCTCTTTGCTGCTGTCTTCGCTTACGGCCATACCAACCTGGCTATGCCCGATCTCATCTGATCTCGGAAGCTAAGCAGGTTTGGGCCTGGTTAGTACTTGGATGGGAGACCGCCTGGGAATACCAGGTGCTGTAAGCTTTTTGGACATTTTTCACTTAGTATATAATAATTTTGCCAAAAAATAGAGTCAATGCCCGATCTCTGAATATTAGCAGGTTTGGGCCTGGTTAGTACATGGATGGGAGACTGCCTGGGAATACCAGGTGCTGTAAGCTTTTTGGACATTTTTCACTTAGTATATAATAATTTTGCCAAAAAATAGAGTCAATGCCCGATCTCTGAATCTTAGCAGGTTTAGGTCTGGTTAGCACTTTGATGAGAGACTGCCTAGGAATACCAGGTGCTTTAAGCTTTTGGGTTTTCTTTCCTACTTATATAATGTACTGGCGATTAGATTGGCTGGTCTTTAAATAGCCCTCTCTTTGCTGCTGTCTTCGCTTACGGCCATACCAACCTGGCTATGCCCGATCTCGTCTGATCTCGGAAGCTAAGCAGGTTTGGGCCTGGTTAGTACTTGGATGGGAGACCGCCTGGGAATACCAGGTGCTGTAAGCTTTTCGGACATTTTTCACTTAGTATATAATAATTTTGCCAAAAAATAGAGTCAATGCCCGATCTCTGAATATTAACAGGTTTGGGCCTGGTTAGTACATGGATGGGAGACCGCCTGGGAATACCAGGTGCTGTAAGCTTTTTGGACATTTTTCACTTAGTATATAATAATTTTGCCAAAAAATAGAGTCAATGCCCGATCTCTGAATCTTAGCAGGTTTAGGTCTGGTTAGCACTTTGATGAGAGACTGCCTGGGAATACCAGGTGCTTTAATCTCTTTGGAAAATTTCACGAATAATATAATAATCTTTCTTTAAAAAAAAAAAAAAAAAAAAAAAAAAAGGGTCAATGCCCGATCTCTGAATCTTAGCAGGTTTAGGTATGGTTAGCACTTTGATGAGAGACTGCCTAGGAATACCAGGTGCTTTAAGCTTTTGGGTTTTCTTTCCTACTTATATAATGTACTGGTGATTAGATTGGCTGGTATTTAAATAGCCCTCTCTTTGCTGCTGTCTTCGCTTACGGCCATACCAACCTGGCTATGCCTGATCTCGTCTGATCTCGGAAGCTAAGCAGGTTTGGGCCTGGTTAGTACTTGGATGGGAGACCGCCTGGGAATACCAGGTGCTGTAATCTTTTTGGACATTTTTCACTTAGTATATAATAATTTTGCCAAAAAATAGAGTCAATGCCCGATCTCTGAATATTAACAGGTTTGGGCCTGGTTAGTACATGGATGGGAGACTGCCTGGGAATACCAGGTGCTGTAAGCTTTTTGGACATTTTTCACTTAGTATATAATAATTTTGCCAAAAAATAGAGTCAATGCCCGATCTCTGAATCTTAGCAGGTTTAGGTCTGGTTAGCACTTTGATGAGAGACTGCCTGGGAATACCAGGTGCTTTAATCTCTTTGGAAAATTTCACGAATTATATAATAATCTTTCATTTAAAAAAAAAAAAAAAAAAAAAAAAAGAGTCAATGCCCGATCTCTGAATCTTAGCAGGTTTAGGTATGGTTAGCACTTTGATGAGAGACTGCCTAGGAATACCAGGTGCTTTAAGCTTTTGGGTTTTCTTTCCTACTTATATAATGTACTGGCGATTAGATTGGCTGGTCTTTAAATAGCCCTCTCTTTGCTGCTGTCTTCGCTTACGGCCATACCAACCTGGCTATGCCCGATCTCGTCTGATCTCGGAAGCTAAGCAGGTTTGGGCCTGGTTAGTACTTGGATGGGAGACCGCCTGGGAATACCAGGTGCTGTAAGCTTTTTGGACATTTTTCACTTAGTATATAATAATTTTGCCAAAAAATAGAGTCAATGCCCGATCTCTGAATATTAACAAGTTTGGGCCTGGTTAGTACATGGATGGGAGACTGCCTGGGAATACCAGGTGCTGTAAGCTTTTTGGACATTTTTCACTTAGTATATAATAATTTTGCCAAAAAATAGAGTCAATGCCCGATCTCTGAATCTTAGCAGGTTTAGGTCTGGTTAGCACTTTGATGAGAGACTGCCTGGGAATACCAGGTGCTTTAATCTCTTTGGAAAATTTCACGAATTATATAATAATCTTTCATTTAAAAAAAAAAAAAAAAAAAAGAGTCAATGCCCGATCTCTGAATCTTAGCAGGTTTAGGTATGGTTAGCACTTTGATGAGAGACTGCCTAGGAATACCAGGTGCTTTAAGCTTTTGGGTTTTCTTTCCTACTTATATAATGTACTGGCGATTAGATTGGCTGGTCTTTAAATAGCCCTCTCTTTGCAGCAGTTTTCGCTTACGGCCATACCAACCTGGCTATGCCCGATCTCATCTGATCTCGGAAGCTAAGCAGGTTTGGGCCTGGTTAGTACTTGGATGGGAGACCGCCTGGGAATACCAGGTGCTGTAAGCTTTTTGGACATTTTTCACTTAGTATATAATAATTTTGCCAACAAATAGAGTCAATGCCCGATCTCTGAATCTTAGCAGGTTTAGGTCTGGTTAGCACTTTGATGAGAGACTGCCTGGGAATACCAGGTGCTTTAATCTCTTTGGAAAATTTCACGAATTATATAATAATCTTTCATTAAAAAAAAAAAAAAAAAAAAAAAAAGAGTCAATGTTCGATCTCTGAATCTTAGCAGGTTTAGGTATGGTTAGCACTTTGATGAGAGACTGCCTAGGAATACCAGGTGCTTTAAGCTTTTGGGTTTTCTTTCCTACTTATATAATGTACTGGCGATTAGATTGGCTGGTCTTTAAATAGCCCTCTCTTTGCTGCTGTCTTCGCTTACGGCCATACCAACCTGGCTATGCCCGATCTCATCTGATCTCGGAAGCTAAGCAGGTTTGGGCCTGGTTAGTACTTGGATGGGAGACCGCCTGGGAATACCAGGTGCTGTAAGCTTTTTGGACATTTTTCACTTAGTATATAATAATTTTGCCAAAAAATAGAGTCAATGCCCGATCTCTGAATATTAGCAGGTTTGGGCCTGGTTAGTACATGGATGGGAGACTGCCTGGGAATACCAGGTGCTGTAAGCTTTTTGGACATTTTTCACTTAGTATATAATAATTTTGCCAAAAAATAGAGTCAATGCCCGATCTCTGAATCTTAGCAGGTTTAGGTCTGGTTAGCACTTTGATGAGAGACTGCCTAGGAATACCAGGTGCTTTAAGCTTTTGGGTTTTCTTTCCTACTTATATAATGTACTGGCGATTAGATTGGCTGGTCTTTAAATAGCCCTCTCTTTGCTGCTGTCTTCGCTTACGGCCATACCAACCTGGCTATGCCCGATCTCGTCTGATCTCGGAAGCTAAGCAGGTTTGGGCCTGGTTAGTACTTGGATGGGAGACCGCCTGGGAATACCAGGTGCTGTAAGCTTTTCGGACATTTTTCACTTAGTATATAATAATTTTGCCAAAAAATAGAGTCAATGCCCGATCTCTGAATATTAACAGGTTTGGGCCTGGTTAGTACATGGATGGGAGACCGCCTGGGAATACCAGGTGCTGTAAGCTTTTTGGACATTTTTCACTTAGTATATAATAATTTTGCCAAAAAATAGAGTCAATGCCCGATCTCTGAATCTTAGCAGGTTTAGGTCTGGTTAGCACTTTGATGAGAGACTGCCTGGGAATACCAGGTGCTTTAATCTCTTTGGAAAATTTCACGAATAATATAATAATCTTTCTTTAAAAAAAAAAAAAAAAAAAAAAAAGGGTCAATGCCCGATCTCTGAATCTTAGCAGGTTTAGGTATGGTTAGCACTTTGATGAGAGACTGCCTAGGAATACCAGGTGCTTTAAGCTTTTGGGTTTTCTTTCCTACTTATATAATGTACTGGCGATTAGATTGGCTGGTCTTTAAATAGCCCTCTCTTTGCTGCTGTCTTCGCTTACGGCCATACCAACCTGGCTATGCCCGATCTCGTCTGATCTCGGAAGCTAAGCAGGTTTGGGCCTGGTTAGTACTTGGATGGGAGACCGCCTGGGAATACCAGGTGCTGTAAGCTTTTTGGACATTTTTCACTTAGTATATAATAATTTTGCCAAAAAATAGAGTCAATGCCCGATCTCTGAATATTAACAGGTTTGGGCCTGGTTAGTACATGGATGGGAGACTGCCTGGGAATACCAGGTGCTGTAAGCTTTTTGGACATTTTTCACTTAGTATATAATAATTTTGCCAAAAAATAGAGTCAATGCCCGATCTCTGAATCTTAGCAGGTTTAGGTCTGGTTAGCACTTTGATGAGAGACTGCCTGGGAATACCAGGTGCTTTAATCTCTTTGGAAAATTTCACGAATTATATAATAATCTTTCATTTAAAAAAAAAAAAAAAAAAAAAAAAAGAGTCAATGCCCGATCTCT
>NC_068417.1:47231246-47236246 GCF_023724105.1 Carassius gibelio
GAGAGTAATAGAGGAGGAGGTTGAGCAAAGTGAAGACGATGAGAGGAGGGAGGACGATCAAACAGAGAAGCAAATCACAGTGAGCGAGGATGACATGGAGGTTACAAAAGGTGGAGGAGGAAGTGGTAATGGACAGGATGGAGCTGTAAGGGGACAGAGAGCTGGAACAGCTGGTGAGGAGGCTGATGATGGAGAAAGGAGGGAGGAGGAGGAAGAAGAGGAAGAGAAGCAAGATGAACAAGACGAAGAGGAGGAAGAGTATGAAGAGGATGTAAAGCTACTGGGAACTAAACAAGAGAAAAAAGTAGAGCAACAAGCAGTACCTCAAAGGAAAGAAAGTAAGATTCCTCAACGAATGCAGACAACACTACAAAAACTGACTGTCAAAAGAAAGGCGGAGAGAGATAAGGACAGAATTGAACTGATAAAAGAACAACGCTCTGGTACATGAATTCTATAATGGTATTATATGTTTTGGGTTAAAAATGAAATATATATATATAATTTTTTCTTTGGTTTGCTGGCATGGTTTCTGTAACTTCAGTAAATGCAAATGGGTTAAGGAATATTAACAAGTTGAAGGAATTAAAATTTACATATAGGAGTGATATAATTTGTATTCAAGAAACAAATTGGGATGATGAAAAAGTGAGAGAAGTAAAGGATTTATGGAAGGGAGATATATACTTTAATAATGGTGCAAAAAATGCAAGGGGTGTAGCGATAATGATTAAAAAAGATAGGATTGAAAATGTAAGGCAGGTGTACAGAGATCAGATAGGGAGAATTTTAGTTATAGAATTTAAATTCAGAGGTATTGAATTCAGATTAATTAATATATATGTTCCCAACGTGGAAAGTGATAAGAGATGTTGTATTGAGGAGCTAAGGGATCTAATTGTTGGAAGGTGCATAATAGTAGGCGACTTTAACATTATATGTAGTAGATTGGATGTTGGGAAAGGAGGGAGTTTCAGGTGGGAAAAATCAAGATTAATGTTAATGGAAGTAATGAGGGATAAGGGATTACTTGATGTATGGAGACATGAGAATCCGGAGAAGAGAGAGTTCACAAGGAGGCAGATGAGAGAAGGGATATTAAAGCAGAGTAGGATTGATTTAGTGATAGTGCAGGGAGATACCATAAGTTACATTGATGAAATAAGACATCAGCAGAATAACTTTAGTGATCATGATGGGGTTAGATTTAGGATCAAAGTCGGAAGGAGAGAGGTGGGTGGAGGGATGTGGATACTAAATGCAGTGTATATTGAAGAAGAGGAGTATAGACAACAGATGAAAGTGTTACTACTTCAGGAAAACCAGTGGTTGGAGGAATGCTTGGAGGAAGATGAATTTAATAATGACATTGGTAAGAGATGGGAGGAGGTAAAAAATGAAATTAAAGCTTTAAGCATAAGGTATAGTAAGAAAAGAAAAGAGAGGATGATGAAAGAGGAAAGGGAGCTTAGAGAGCAAGTGAGGATAGAACTCAGCAGAGTAGATGATGAAGAAGGATATTGCATGGAAAAGTATATAGAAGCAAATATGAGGTTAGAGAGATATGAGAAAGAAAAATGCAAAGGAGCAATTTTAAGAAGTAAGGCGAAATATGCACTGGAAGGAGAAAAGTGCACAGGGTATTTCCTGGGTTTAGAAAAAAGAAGGCAAGGTAAGACATATATCCATGAAATATATTCAAAAAAGAGAGAGATAATAACAGACTATGTAGATATATTGGAGAGGGTGCAAGAGTTTTATGGTGAGTTGTATATGAGAGGATGTGTGGATGAGGCAAGTATAGAGGAAGTATTGAAGTGTGTAGAGAGGGAGCTAGGGGAAGAAGAAAAGGGATGGTGTGATAGAGAGATAGAGGAAGAAGAGGTTATAGCTGCAATAGAAGGTTTAAGAAGTGGGAAAAGCCCAGGAAGTGATGGGATAGGGACAGAATGGTACAAATTATATAAAAATGATGTAGCACCAATTTTAGTGGAAGTATATAAAGGAATGGAGAGAACAGAAATAATACAGAGTAAAATGGTAGAGGGAGTGATAACACTAGTTTTTAAGAAGGGGAATAAATTAGATTTAGAAAATTATAGGCCGATTAGCTTGTTAAACACAGACTACAAAATACTCACCAAAGTTTTGGCAAACAGGATGAAAAGAGTAATCGGAGATATTATTCAGCCAACACAAAGCTACAGCATTCCTGGAAGAGATATAGCAGATACAATTGGAACAATCAGAGATGTGATTGAGTATATGAAGAGGGATGGGAAGGGTGGGATAGTGTTGGGGATAGACTGGAACAAGGCCTTTGATAGGGTCGAACACAAGTTTTTATTTAAGGTCTTGGAAAAGTTTGGTTTTGGGGAGAGAATGGTAGGATGGGTGAGGAGATTGTATGGAAGTGCAAGAAGCTGTGTAAAGGTGAACGGAATATTGACAGATACATTTGATGTGGGAAGGTCAGTGCGGCAAGGCTGCCCGCTATCCGCTTTGTTATACGCCCTTTCTGTTGAACCTTTGGCATCATTAATTAAGAGAGACAAGAGAATAAGAGGAATTGAGTTGCCATATGGAGGGAAGTGTATAATTAACCAGTATGCCGATGACACAACAGTGACAGTAAGGGAAATAAGCAGTGTGGGAAAGGTTTTAGAGTTGGTGGAAAAATATGGAAAGGCATCAGGGGCGAAAATAAATAGAGAAAAATCTGAAATAATGTATATAGGAGAAGTAGAAAGATCTGATGTAGGTGTGAGGGTTGAGGAAAAGTACATGAAAGTGTTGGGTGTATATTTAGGGGTAGATTCAAAGGAGGCAAGGGATATAACATGGGCTGGAGTGATAAATAAGATAAGAACAGTTTGTATTGCATGGAAAGGAAGAAAATTAAGGATAAAAGGGAAAATAATTGTGGTTAATAATCTTATGCTGTCGGTATGTGTATATGTAATGAGTGTAATTGAAATGCCTGAGTGGGTGATGAATGAGTTAAATAAAATTGTACATGATTTTATATGGGAAGGGAAGGGAGTGAAAATTGCACAAAAAACATTAGTGGCGAGGAAACAGGAAGGTGGATTAAAGCTGATTGATTTAGAAACAAAAAAGTTGGCAATAAGAATAAAAACTGTTAAAAAATATATGGAAGGAAGATGGGAGTTTGGTTGGAGAGAATTTTTAAAGAAATACATTGATGATGTTGGAAGAATGGGAGAGTATGGGTGGTATATGGGCTTTAAGCAGTCAATGACTGTGGGAATGCCAGACATATACAGGGAGGTGATGGAGGCATGGAGGCAATTCCTGCCAAAAGTAGAATATGATTGCACAGAGGTGCACACATTTATAAATTTGCCATTGTTTTTAAATGATAAATTTAAACACAACAATAAAACATTGTATGAGCCCAAATTCTTAGAAGCCGGAATAAGGCAAGTGAAAGATATTATATATGAAGTTATTCCAGGTTTTCTTAGAAATAACTGTATATATGACTCAGTGTGTGAGTTGGATGGCATGGAGAGCAGAGTAAAGGTGGAAAATATATATGAAAGAATTAAAGCAAGTCTACCATCGAAATGGGTGAATGTTATAGAAAAAAGTTGTGTAAAGAAAAAACAACAGGATTTGCCTGAGATGTACATAATGAAAGACGGGGAAAAATATAATATAAAAAGCATTAGCGTAAAGAAAGTCTATGACCTGTTTATAATGGATCAAATAAAAGTGCCAGCATCTGGAAAAGTATGGAGTAGGGTGTTTGAAGACTTGGATGTAAAGAAAATATGGTCAAATATGGACATAAAATACAATACTATAGAATGTGAAAATAATGACTTCTTAATAAGACACAATAGAATCTATACAAATGTAGTACTAAACAAAATAAATAATGCTAATAATGTGATGTGTGATGTATGTAACAAGGAACATGAGACTTTTTTGCATTATTTTTTGCAATGTGATGAATTAAAAGATTTTTTTGTTTTCTTAAAAAGTCTATTAAAAAATAATTGTTTTGAGGATGTGAATTTGGAGGAGGGATGGGGAAAAATATTTTTATTTGGAGTGTTTCAGAAGACGACAGCAATAGACTTTTGGTTTATCAATTATGTTCTAAGCCACGCCAGATTAGCTGTTGTACTTAGACGGAATTATGCACACTTTGAAGGGAGAAAAGTCAAAATAAAAGACTTGTTCAAAGCAATAATGACAAGAGATATTGAAATGTGCTATAAATATGGGGGAGATGATGTGAAGGAATTCTTTGTAACTGGAAACAAATTCATAAAAGAAGGAGAGAGAAAAGAGGTTTTGTATAACTGGTAAAAATTATGTCCTGAAGGTGAAAAAAAAAAAAAAAAAAATAATAAAAAAAAAATGAAATGATTATGTTGTTTAATGTGAACAATTGAAATTGAACTGTAAATTTGTGAATTTCAATAAAAAAGAAAAAAAAAAAAAAAAAGGCTATGCCCGATCTCATACTGGCGATTAGATTGGCTGGTCTTTAAATAGCCCTCTCTTTGCTGCTGTCTTCGCTTACGGCCATACCAACCTGGCTATGCCCGATCTCATCTGATCTCGGAAGCTAAGCAGGTTTGGGCCTGGTTAGTACTTGGATGGGAGACCGCCTGGGAATACCAGGTGCTGTAAGCTTTTCGGACATTTTTCACTTAGTATATAATAATTTTGCCAAAAAATAGAGTCAATGCCCGATCTCTGAATATTAACAGGTTTGGGCCTGGTTAGTACATGGATGGGAGACCGCCTGGGAATACCAGGTGCTGTAAGCTTTTTGGACATTTTTCACTTAGTATATAATAATTTTGCCAAAAAATAGAGTCAATGCCCGATCTCTGAATCTTAGCAGGTTTAGGTCTGGTTAGCACTTTGATGAGAGACTGCCTGGGAATACCAGGTGCTTTAATCTCTTTGGAAAATTTCACGAATAATATAATAATCTTTCTTTAAAAAAAAAAAAAAAA
>NC_068417.1:47263746-47271246 GCF_023724105.1 Carassius gibelio
GCAGGTTTAGGTCTGGTTAGCACTTTGATGAGAGACTGCCTGGGAATACCAGGTGCTTTAATCTCTTTGGAAAATTTCACGAATAATATAATAATCTTTCTTTAAAAAAAAAAAAAAAAAAAAAAAAAAAAGGGTCAATGCCCGATCTCTGAATCTTAGCAGGTTTAGGTATGGTTAGCACTTTGATGAGAGACTGCCTAGGAATACCAGGTGCTTTAAGCTTTTGGGTTTTCTTTCCTACTTATATAATGTACTGGCGATTAGATTGGCTGGTCTTTAAATAGCCCTCTCTTTGCTGCTGTCTTCGCTTACGGCCATACCAACCTGGCTATGCCCGATCTCGTCTGATCTCGGAAGCTAAGCAGGTTTGGGCCTGGTTAGTACTTGGATGGGAGACCGCCTGGGAATACCAGGTGCTGTAAGCTTTTTGGACATTTTTCACTTAGTATATAATAATTTTGCCAAAAAATAGAGTCAATGCCCGATCTCTGAATATTAACAGGTTTGGGCCTGGTTAGTACATGGATGGGAGACTGCCTGGGAATACCAGGTGCTGTAAGCTTTTTGGACATTTTTCACTTAGTATATAATAATTTTGCCAAAAAATAGAGTCAATGCCCGATCTCTGAATCTTAGCAGGTTTAGGTCTGGTTAGCACTTTGATGAGAGACTGCCTGGGAATACCAGGTGCTTTAATCTCTTTGGAAAATTTCACGAATTATATAATAATCTTTCATTTAAAAAAAAAAAAAAAAAAAAAGAGTCAATGCCCGATCTCTGAATCTTAGCAGGTTTAGGTATGGTTAGCACTTTGATGAGAGACTGCCTAGGAATACCAGGTGCTTTAAGCTTTTGGGTTTTCTTTCCTACTTATATAATGTACTGGCGATTAGATTGGCTGGTCTTTAAATAGCCCTCTCTTTGCTGCTGTCTTCGCTTACGGCCATACAAACCTGGCTATGCCCGATCTCGTCTGATCTCGGAAGCTAAGCAGGTTTGGGCCTGGTTAGTACTTGGATGGGAGACCGCCTGGGAATACCAGGTGCTGTAAGCTTTTTGGACATTTTTCACTTAGTATATAATAATTTTGCCAAAAAATAGAGTCAATGCCCGATCTCTGAATATTAACAGGTTTGGGCCTGGTTAGTACATGGATGGGAGACTGCCTGGGAATACCAGGTGCTGTAAGCTTTTTGGACATTTTTCACTTAGTATATAATAATTTTGCCAAAAAATAGAGTCAATGCCCGATCTCTGAATCTTAGCAGGTTTAGGTCTGGTTAGCACTTTGATGAGAGACTGCCTGGGAATACCAGGTGCTTTAATCTCTTTGGAAAATTTAACGAATTATATAATAATCTTTCATTTAAAAAAAAAAAAAAAAAAAAAAAGAGTCAATGCCCGATCTCTGAATCTTAGCAGGTTTAGGTATGGTTAGCACTTTGATGAGAGACTGCCTAGGAATACCAGGTGCTTTAAGCTTTTGGGTTTTCTTTCCTACTTATATAATGTACTGGCGATTAGATTGGCTGGTCTTTAAATAGCCCTCTCTTTGCTGCTGTCTTCGCTTACGGCCATACCAACCTGGCTATGCCCGATCTCGTCTGATCTCGGGAGCTAAGCAGGTTTGGGCCTGGTTAGTACTTGGATGGGAGACCGCCTGGGAATACCAGGTGCTGTAAGCTTTTTGGACATTTTTCACTTAGTATATAATAATTTTGCCAAAAAATAGAGTCAATGCCCGATCTCTGAATATTAACAAGTTTGGGCCTGGTTAGTACATGGATGGGAGACTGCCTGGGAATACCAGGTGCTGTAAGCTTTTTGGACATTTTTCACTTAGTATATAATAATTTTGCCAAAAAATAGAGTCAATGCCTGATCTCTGAATCTTAGCAGGTTTAGGTCTGGTTAGCACTTTGATGAGAGACTGCCTGGGAATACCAGGTGCTTTAATCTCTTTGGAAAATTTCACGAATTATATAATAATCTTTCATTTAAAAAAAAAAAAAAAAAAAAAGAGTCAATGCCCGATCTCTGAATCTTAGCAGGTTTAGGTATGGTTAGCACTTTGATGAGAGACTGCCTAGGAATACCAGGTGCTTTAAGCTTTTGGGTTTTCTTTCCTACTTATATAATGTACTGGCGATTAGATTGGCTGGTCTTTAAATAGCCCTCTCTTTGCTGCTGTCTTCGCTTACGGCCATACCAACCCGGCTATGCCCGATCTCGTCTGATCTCGGAAGCTAAGCAGGTTTGGGCCTGGTTAGTACTTGGATGGGAGACCGCCTGGGAATACCAGGTGCTGTAAGCTTTTTGGACATTTTTCACTTAGTATATAATAATTTTGCCAAAAAATAGAGTCAATGCCCGATCTCTGAATATTAACAAGTTTGGGCCTGGTTAGTACATGGATGGGAGACTGCCTGGGAATACCAGGTGCTGTAAGCTTTTGGGTTTTCTTTCCTACTTATATAATGTACTGGCGATTAGATTGGCTGGTCTTTAAATAGCCCTCTCTTTGCTGCTGTCTTCGCTTACGGCCATACCAACCTGGCTATGCCCGATCTCGTCTGATCTCGGAAGCTAAGCAGGTTTGGGCCTGGTTAGTACTTGGATGGGAGACCGCCTGGGAATACCAGGTGCTGTAAGCTTTTTGGACATTTTTCACTTAGTATATAATAATTTTGCCAAAAAATAGAGTCAATGCCCGATCTCTGAATATTAACAGGTTTGGGCCTGGTTAGTACATGGATGGGAGACTGCCTGGGAATACCAGGTGCTGTAAGCTTTTTGGACATTTTTCACTTAGTATATAATAATTTTGCCAAAAAATAGAGTCAATGCCCGATCTCTGAATCTTAGCAGGTTTAGGTCTGGTTAGCACTTTGATGAGAGACTGCCTGGGAATACCAGGTGCTTTAATCTCTTTGGAAAATTTCACGAATTATATAATAATCTTTCATTTAAAAAAAAAAAAAAAAAAAAGAGTCAATGCCCGATCTCTGAATCTTAGCAGGTTTAGGTATGGTTAGCACTTTGATGAGAGACTGCCTAGGAATACCAGGTGCTTTAAGCTTTTGGGTTTTCTTTCCTACTTATATAATGTACTGGCGATTAGATTGGCTGGTCTTTAAATAGCCCTCTCTTTGCTGCTGTCTTCGCTTACGGCCATACCAACCTGGCTATGCCCGATCTCGTCTGATCTCGGAAGCTAAGCAGGTTTGGGCCTGGTTAGTACTTGGATGGGAGACCGCCTGGGAATACCAGGTGCTGTAAGCTTTTTGGACATTTTTCACTTAGTATATAATAATTTTGCCAAAAAATAGAGTCAATGCCCGATCTCTGAATATTAACAAGTTTGGGCCTGGTTAGTACATGGATGGGAGACTGCCTGGGAATACCAGGTGCTGTAAGCTTTTTGGACATTTTTCACTTAGTATATAATAATTTTGCCAAAAAATAGAGTCAATGCCCGATCTCTGAATCTTAGCAGGTTTAGGTCTGGTTAGCACTTTGATGAGAGACTGCCTGGGAATACCAGGTGCTTTAATCTCTTTGGAAAATTTCACGAATTATATAATAATCTTTCATTTAAAAAAAAAAAAAAAAAAAAAGAGTCAATGCCCGATCTCTGAATCTTAGCAGGTTTAGGTATGGTTAGCACTTTGATGAGAGACTGCCTAGGAATACCAGGTGCTTTAAGCTTTTGGGTTTTCTTTCCTACTTATATAATGTACTGGCGATTAGATTGGCTGGTCTTTAAATAGCCCTCTCTTTGCAGCAGTCTTCGCTTACGGCCATACCAACCTGGCTATGCCCGATCTCATCTGATCTCGGAAGCTAAGCAGGTTTGGGCCTGGTTAGTACTTGGATGGGAGACCGCCTGGGAATACCAGGTGCTGTAAGCTTTTTGGACATTTTTCACTTAGTATATAATAATTTTGCCAACAAATAGAGTCAATGCCCGATCTCTGAATCTTAGCAGGTTTAGGTCTGGTTAGCACTTTGATGAGAGACTGCCTGGGAATACCAGGTGCTTTAATCTCTTTGGAAAATTTCACGAATTATATAATAATCTTTCATTAAAAAAAAAAAAAAAAAAAAAAAAAAAAAAAAAAAAGAGTCAATGTTCGATCTCTGAATCTTAGCAGGTTTAGGTATGGTTAGCACTTTGATGAGAGACTGCCTAGGAATACCAGGTGCTTTAAGCTTTTGGGTTTTCTTTCCTACTTATATAATGTACTGGCGATTAGATTGGCTGGTCTTTAAATAGCCCTCTCTTTGCTGCTGTCTTCGCTTACGGCCATACCAACCTGGCTATGCCCGATCTCATCTGATCTCGGAAGCTAAGCAGGTTTGGGCCTGGTTAGTACTTGGATGGGAGACCGCCTGGGAATACCAGGTGCTGTAAGCTTTTTGGACATTTTTCACTTAGTATATAATAATTTTGCCAAAAAATAGAGTCAATGCCCGATCTCTGAATATTAGCAGGTTTGGGCCTGGTTAGTACATGGATGGGAGACTGCCTGGGAATACCAGGTGCTGTAAGCTTTTTGGACATTTTTCACTTAGTATATAATAATTTTGCCAAAAAATAGAGTCAATGCCCGATCTCTGAATCTTAGCAGGTTTAGGTCTGGTTAGCACTTTGATGAGAGACTGCCTAGGAATACCAGGTGCTTTAAGCTTTTGGGTTTTCTTTCCTACTTATATAATGTACTGGCGATTAGATTGGCTGGTCTTTAAATAGCCCTCTCTTTGCTGCTGTCTTCGCTTATGGCCATACCAACCTGGCTATGCCCGATCTCGTCTGATCTCGGAAGCTAAGCAGGTTTGGGCCTGGTTAGTACTTGGATGGGAGACCGCCTGGGAATACCAGGTGCTGTAAGCTTTTCGGACATTTTTCACTTAGTATATAATAATTTTGCCAAAAAATAGAGTCAATGCCCGATCTCTGAATATTAACAGGTTTGGGCCTGGTTAGTACATGGATGGGAGACCGCCTGGGAATACCAGGTGCTGTAAGCTTTTTGGACATTTTTCACTTAGTATATAATAATTTTGCCAAAAAATAGAGTCAATGCCCGATCTCTGAATCTTAGCAGGTTTAGGTCTGGTTAGCACTTTGATGAGAGACTGCCTGGGAATACCAGGTGCTTTAATCTCTTTGGAAAATTTCACGAATAATATAATAATCTTTCTTTAAAAAAAAAAAAAAAAAAAAAAAAAAAAAGGGTCAATGCCCGATCTCTGAATCTTAGCAGGTTTAGGTATGGTTAGCACTTTGATGAGAGACTGCCTAGGAATACCAGGTGCTTTAAGCTTTTGGGTTTTCTTTCCTACTTATATAATGTACTGGCGATTAGATTGGCTGGTCTTTAAATAGCCCTCTCTTTGCTGCTGTCTTCGCTTACGGCCATACCAACCTGGCTATGCCCGATCTCGTCTGATCTCGGAAGCTAAGCAGGTTTGGGCCTGGTTAGTACTTGGATGGGAGACCGCCTGGGAATACCAGGTGCTGTAAGCTTTTTGGACATTTTTCACTTAGTATATAATAATTTTGCCAAAAAATAGAGTCAATGCCCGATCTCTGAATATTAACAGGTTTGGGCCTGGTTAGTACATGGATGGGAGACTGCCTGGGAATACCAGGTGCTGTAAGCTTTTTGGACATTTTTCACTTAGTATATAATAATTTTGCCAAAAAATAGAGTCAATGCCCGATCTCTGAATCTTAGCAGGTTTAGGTCTGGTTAGCACTTTGATGAGAGACTGCCTGGGAATACCAGGTGCTTTAATCTCTTTGGAAAATTTCACGAATTATATAATAATCTTTCATTTAAAAAAAAAAAAAAAAAAAAAGAGTCAATGCCCGATCTCTGAATCTTAGCAGGTTTAGGTATGGTTAGCACTTTGATGAGAGACTGCCTAGGAATACCAGGTGCTTTAAGCTTTTGGGTTTTCTTTCCTACTTATATAATGTACTGGCGATTAGATTGGCTGGTCTTTAAATAGCCCTCTCTTTGCTGCTGTCTTCGCTTACGGCCATACCAACCTGGCTATGCCCGATCTCGTCTGATCTCGGAAGCTAAGCAGGTTTGGGCCTGGTTAGTACTTGGATGGGAGACCGCCTGGGAATACCAGGTGCTGTAAGCTTTTTGGACATTTTTCACTTAGTATATAATAATTTTGCCAAAAAATAGAGTCAATGCCCGATCTCTGAATATTAACAGGTTTGGGCCTGGTTAGTACATGGATGGGAGACTGCCTGGGAATACCAGGTGCTGTAAGCTTTTTGGACATTTTTCACTTAGTATATAATAATTTTGCCAAAAAATAGAGTCAATGCCCGATCTCTGAATCTTAGCAGGTTTAGGTCTGGTTAGCACTTTGATGAGAGACTGCCTGGGAATACCAGGTGCTTTAATCTCTTTGGAAAATTTAACGAATTATATAATAATCTTTCATTTAAAAAAAAAAAAAAAAAAAAAAAGAGTCAATGCCCGATCTCTGAATCTTAGCAGGTTTAGGTATGGTTAGCACTTTGATGAGAGACTGCCTAGGAATACCAGGTGCTTTAAGCTTTTGGGTTTTCTTTCCTACTTATATAATGTACTGGCGATTAGATTGGCTGGTCTTTAAATAGCCCTCTCTTTGCTGCTGTCTTCGCTTACGGCCATACCAACCTGGCTATGCCCGATCTCGTCTGATCTCGGGAGCTAAGCAGGTTTGGGCCTGGTTAGTACTTGGATGGGAGACCGCCTGGGAATACCAGGTGCTGTAAGCTTTTTGGACATTTTTCACTTAGTATATAATAATTTTGCCAAAAAATAGAGTCAATGCCCGATCTCTGAATATTAACAAGTTTGGGCCTGGTTAGTACATGGATGGGAGACTGCCTGGGAATACCAGGTGCTGTAAGCTTTTTGGACATTTTTCACTTAGTATATAATAATTTTGCCAAAAAATAGAGTCAATGCCTGATCTCTGAATCTTAGCAGGTTTAGGTCTGGTTAGCACTTTGATGAGAGACTGCCTGGGAATACCAGGTGCTTTAATCTCTTTGGAAAATTTCACGAATTATATAATAATCTTTCATTTAAAAAAAAAAAAAAAAAAAAAGAGTCAATGCCCGATCTCTGAATCTTAGCAGGTTTAGGTATGGTTAGCACTTTGATGAGAGACTGCCTAGGAATACCAGGTGCTTTAAGCTTTTGGGTTTTCTTTCCTACTTATATAATGTACTGGCGATTAGATTGGCTGGTCTTTAAATAGCCCTCTCTTTGCTGCTGTCTTCGCTTACGGCCATACCAACCCGGCTATTCCTGATCTCGTCTGATCTCGGAAGCTAAGCAGGTTTGGGCCTGGTTAGTACTTGGATGGGAGACCGCCTGGGAATACCAGGTGCTGTAAGCTTTTTGGACATTTTTCACTTAGTATATAATAATTTTGCCAAAAAATAGAGTCAATGCCCGATCTCTGAATATTAACAAGTTT
>NC_068417.1:47273746-47281246 GCF_023724105.1 Carassius gibelio
CACTTAGTATATAATAATTTTGCCAACAAATAGAGTCAATGCCCGATCTCTGAATCTTAGCAGGTTTAGGTCTGGTTAGCACTTTGATGAGAGACTGCCTGGGAATACCAGGTGCTTTAATCTCTTTGGAAAATTTCACGAATTATATAATAATCTTTCATTAAAAAAAAAAAAAAAAAAAAAAAAAAAAAAAAAAAGAGTCAATGTTCAATCTCTGAATCTTAGCAGGTTTAGGTATGGTTAGCACTTTGATGAGAGACTGCCTAGGAATACCAGGTGCTTTAAGCTTTTGGGTTTTCTTTCCTACTTATATAATGTACTGGCGATTAGATTGGCTGGTCTTTAAATAGCCCTCTCTTTGCTGCTGTCTTCGCTTACGGCCATACCAACCTGGCTATGCCCGATCTCATCTGATCTCGGAAGCTAAGCAGGTTTGGGCCTGGTTAGTACTTGGATGGGAGACCGCCTGGGAATACCAGGTGCTGTAAGCTTTTTGGACATTTTTCACTTAGTATATAATAATTTTGCCAAAAAATAGAGTCAATGCCCGATCTCTGAATATTAGCAGGTTTGGGCCTGGTTAGTACATGGATGGGAGACTGCCTGGGAATACCAGGTGCTGTAAGCTTTTTGGACATTTTTCACTTAGTATATAATAATTTTGCCAAAAAATAGAGTCAATGCCCGATCTCTGAATCTTAGCAGGTTTAGGTCTGGTTAGCACTTTGATGAGAGACTGCCTGGGAATACCAGGTGCTGTAAGCTTTTTGGACATTTTTCACTTAGTATATAATAATTTTGCCAAAAAATAGAGTCAATGCCCGATCTCTGAATCTTAGCAGGTTTAGGTCTGGTTAGCACTTTGATGAGAGACTGCCTGGGAATACCAGGTGCTTTAATCTCTTTGGAAAATTTCACGAATAATATAATAATCTTTCTTTAAAAAAAAAAAAAAAAAAAAAAAAAAAAAGGGTCAATGCCCGATCTCTGAATCTTAGCAGGTTTAGGTATGGTTAGCACTTTGATGAGAGACTGCCTAGGAATACCAGGTGCTTTAAGCTTTTGGGTTTTCTTTCCTACTTATATAATGTACTGGCGATTAGATTGGCTGGTCTTTAAATAGCCCTCTCTTTGCTGCTGTCTTCGCTTACGGCCATACCAACCTGGCTATGCCCGATCTCGTCTGATCTCGGAAGCTAAGCAGGTTTGGGCCTGGTTAGTACTTGGATGGGAGACCGCCTGGGAATACCAGGTGCTGTAAGCTTTTTGGACATTTTTCACTTAGTATATAATAATTTTGCCAAAAAATAGAGTCAATGCCCGATCTCTGAATATTAACAGGTTTGGGCCTGGTTAGTACATGGATGGGAGACTGCCTGGGAATACCAGGTGCTGTAAGCTTTTTGGACATTTTTCACTTAGTATATAATAATTTTGCCAAAAAATAGAGTCAATGCCCGATCTCTGAATCTTAGCAGGTTTAGGTCTGGTTAGCACTTTGATGAGAGACTGCCTGGGAATACCAGGTGCTTTAATCTCTTTGGAAAATTTCACGAATTATATAATAATCTTTCATTTAAAAAAAAAAAAAAAAAAAAAGAGTCAATGCCCGATCTCTGAATCTTAGCAGGTTTAGGTATGGTTAGCACTTTGATGAGAGACTGCCTAGGAATACCAGGTGCTTTAAGCTTTTGGGTTTTCTTTCCTACTTATATAATGTACTGGCGATTAGATTGGCTGGTCTTTAAATAGCCCTCTCTTTGCTGCTGTCTTCGCTTACGGCCATACCAACCTGGCTATGCCCGATCTCGTCTGATCTCGGAAGCTAAGCAGGTTTGGGCCTGGTTAGTACTTGGATGGGAGACCGCCTGGGAATACCAGGTGCTGTAAGCTTTTTGGACATTTTTCACTTAGTATATAATAATTTTGCCAAAAAATAGAGTCAATGCCCGATCTCTGAATATTAACAAGTTTGGGCCTGGTTAGTACATGGATGGGAGACTGCCTGGGAATACCAGGTGCTGTAAGCTTTTGGGTTTTCTTTCCTACTTATATAATGTACTGGCGATTAGATTGGCTGGTCTTTAAATAGCCCTCTCTTTGCTGCTGTCTTCGCTTACGGCCATACCAACCTGGCTATGCCCGATCTCGTCTGATCTCGGAAGCTAAGCAGGTTTGGGCCTGGTTAGTACTTGGATGGGAGACCGCCTGGGAATACCAGGTGCTGTAAGCTTTTTGGACATTTTTCACTTAGTATATAATAATTTTGCCAAAAAATAGAGTCAATGCCCGATCTCTGAATATTAACAGGTTTGGGCCTGGTTAGTACATGGATGGGAGACTGCCTGGGAATACCAGGTGCTGTAAGCTTTTTGGACATTTTTCACTTAGTATATAATAATTTTGCCAAAAAATAGAGTCAATGCCCGATCTCTGAATCTTAGCAGGTTTAGGTCTGGTTAGCACTTTGATGAGAGACTGCCTGGGAATACCAGGTGCTTTAATCTCTTTGGAAAATTTCACGAATTATATAATAATCTTTCATTTAAAAAAAAAAAAAAAAAAAAGAGTCAATGCCCGATCTCTGAATCTTAGCAGGTTTAGGTATGGTTAGCACTTTGATGAGAGACTGCCTAGGAATACCAGGTGCTTTAAGCTTTTGGGTTTTCTTTCCTACTTATATAATGTACTGGCGATTAGATTGGCTGGTCTTTAAATAGCCCTCTCTTTGCTGCTGTCTTCGCTTACGGCCATACCAACCTGGCTATGCCCGATCTCGTCTGATCTCGGAAGCTAAGCAGGTTTGGGCCTGGTTAGTACTTGGATGGGAGACCGCCTGGGAATACCAGGTGCTGTAAGCTTTTTGGACATTTTTCACTTAGTATATAATAATTTTGCCAAAAAATAGAGTCAATGCCCGATCTCTGAATATTAACAAGTTTGGGCCTGGTTAGTACATGGATGGGAGACTGCCTGGGAATACCAGGTGCTGTAAGCTTTTTGGACATTTTTCACTTAGTATATAATAATTTTGCCAAAAAATAGAGTCAATGCCCGATCTCTGAATCTTAGCAGGTTTAGGTCTGGTTAGCACTTTGATGAGAGACTGCCTGGGAATACCAGGTGCTTTAATCTCTTTGGAAAATTTCACGAATTATATAATAATCTTTCATTTAAAAAAAAAAAAAAAAAAAAAGAGTCAATGCCCGATCTCTGAATCTTAGCAGGTTTAGGTATGGTTAGCACTTTGATGAGAGACTGCCTAGGAATACCAGGTGCTTTAAGCTTTTGGGTTTTCTTTCCTACTTATATAATGTACTGGCGATTAGATTGGCTGGTCTTTAAATAGCCCTCTCTTTGCAGCAGTCTTCGCTTACGGCCATACCAACCTGGCTATGCCCGATCTCATCTGATCTCGGAAGCTAAGCAGGTTTGGGCCTGGTTAGTACTTGGATGGGAGACCGCCTGGGAATACCAGGTGCTGTAAGCTTTTTGGACATTTTTCACTTAGTATATAATAATTTTGCCAACAAATAGAGTCAATGCCCGATCTCTGAATCTTAGCAGGTTTAGGTCTGGTTAGCACTTTGATGAGAGACTGCCTGGGAATACCAGGTGCTTTAATCTCTTTGGAAAATTTCACGAATTATATAATAATCTTTCATTAAAAAAAAAAAAAAAAAAAAAAAGAGTCAATGTTCGATCTCTGAATCTTAGCAGGTTTAGGTATGGTTAGCACTTTGATGAGAGACTGCCTAGGAATACCAGGTGCTTTAAGCTTTTGGGTTTTCTTTCCTACTTATATAATGTACTGGCGATTAGATTGGCTGGTCTTTAAATAGCCCTCTCTTTGCTGCTGTCTTCGCTTACGGCCATACCAACCTGGCTATGCCCGATCTCATCTGATCTCGGAAGCTAAGCAGGTTTGGGCCTGGTTAGTACTTGGATGGGAGACCGCCTGGGAATACCAGGTGCTGTAAGCTTTTTGGACATTTTTCACTTAGTATATAATAATTTTGCCAAAAAATAGAGTCAATGCCCGATCTCTGAATATTAGCAGGTTTGGGCCTGGTTAGTACATGGATGGGAGACTGCCTGGGAATACCAGGTGCTGTAAGCTTTTTGGACATTTTTCACTTAGTATATAATAATTTTGCCAAAAAATAGAGTCAATGCCCGATCTCTGAATCTTAGCAGGTTTAGGTCTGGTTAGCACTTTGATGAGAGACTGCCTGGGAATACCAGGTGCTGTAAGCTTTTTGGACATTTTTCACTTAGTATATAATAATTTTGCCAAAAAATAGAGTCAATGCCCGATCTCTGAATCTTAGCAGGTTTAGGTCTGGTTAGCACTTTGATGAGAGACTGCCTGGGAATACCAGGTGCTTTAATCTCTTTGGAAAATTTCACGAATAATATAATAATCTTTCTTTAAAAAAAAAAAAAAAAAAAAAAAAAAAGGGTCAATGCCCGATCTCTGAATCTTAGCAGGTTTAGGTATGGTTAGCACTTTGATGAGAGACTGCCTAGGAATACCAGGTGCTTTAAGCTTTTGGGTTTTCTTTCCTACTTATATAATGTACTGGCGATTAGATTGGCTGGTCTTTAAATAGCCCTCTCTTTGCTGCTGTCTTCGCTTACGGCCATACCAACCTGGCTATGCCCGATCTCGTCTGATCTCGGAAGCTAAGCAGGTTTGGGCCTGGTTAGTACTTGGATGGGAGACCGCCTGGGAATACCAGGTGCTGTAAGCTTTTTGGACATTTTTCACTTAGTATATAATAATTTTGCCAAAAAATAGAGTCAATGCCCGATCTCTGAATATTAACAGGTTTGGGCCTGGTTAGTACATGGATGGGAGACTGCCTGGGAATACCAGGTGCTGTAAGCTTTTTGGACATTTTTCACTTAGTATATAATAATTTTGCCAAAAAATAGAGTCAATGCCCGATCTCTGAATCTTAGCAGGTTTAGGTCTGGTTAGCACTTTGATGAGAGACTGCCTGGGAATACCAGGTGCTTTAATCTCTTTGGAAAATTTCACGAATTATATAATAATCTTTCATTTAAAAAAAAAAAAAAAAAAAAAGAGTCAATGCCCGATCTCTGAATCTTAGCAGGTTTAGGTATGGTTAGCACTTTGATGAGAGACTGCCTAGGAATACCAGGTGCTTTAAGCTTTTGGGTTTTCTTTCCTACTTATATAATGTACTGGCGATTAGATTGGCTGGTCTTTAAATAGCCCTCTCTTTGCTGCTGTCTTCGCTTACGGCCATACCAACCTGGCTATGCCCGATCTCGTCTGATCTCGGAAGCTAAGCAGGTTTGGGCCTGGTTAGTACTTGGATGGGAGACCGCCTGGGAATACCAGGTGCTGTAAGCTTTTTGGACATTTTTCACTTAGTATATAATAATTTTGCCAAAAAATAGAGTCAATGCCCGATCTCTGAATATTAACAAGTTTGGGCCTGGTTAGTACATGGATGGGAGACTGCCTGGGAATACCAGGTGCTGTAAGCTTTTTGGACATTTTTCACTTAGTATATAATAATTTTGCCAAAAAATAGAGTCAATGCCCGATCTCTGAATCTTAGCAGGTTTAGGTCTGGTTAGCACTTTGATGAGAGACTGCCTGGGAATACCAGGTGCTTTAATCTCTTTGGAAAATTTCACGAATTATATAATAATCTTTCATTTAAAAAAAAAAAAAAAAAAAAAGAGTCAATGCCCGATCTCTGAATCTTAGCAGGTTTAGGTATGGTTAGCACTTTGATGAGAGACTGCCTAGGAATACCAGGTGCTTTAAGCTTTTGGGTTTTCTTTCCTACTTATATAATGTACTGGCGATTAGATTGGCTGGTCTTTAAATAGCCCTCTCTTTGCAGCAGTCTTCGCTTACGGCCATACCAACCTGGCTATGCCCGATCTCATCTGATCTCGGAAGCTAAGCAGGTTTGGGCCTGGTTAGTACTTGGATGGGAGACCGCCTGGGAATACCAGGTGCTGTAAGCTTTTTGGACATTTTTCACTTAGTATATAATAATTTTGCCAACAAATAGAGTCAATGCCCGATCTCTGAATCTTAGCAGGTTTAGGTCTGGTTAGCACTTTGATGAGAGACTGCCTGGGAATACCAGGTGCTTTAATCTCTTTGGAAAATTTCACGAATTATATAATAATCTTTCATTAAAAAAAAAAAAAAAAAAAAAAAAAAAAAAAAGAGTCAATGTTCGATCTCTGAATCTTAGCAGGTTTAGGTATGGTTAGCACTTTGATGAGAGACTGCCTAGGAATACCAGGTGCTTTAAGCTTTTGGGTTTTCTTTCCTACTTATATAATGTACTGGCGATTAGATTGGCTGGTCTTTAAATAGCCCTCTCTTTGCTGCTGTCTTCGCTTACGGCCATACCAACCTGGCTATGCCCGATCTCATCTGATCTCGGAAGCTAAGCAGGTTTGGGCCTGGTTAGTACTTGGATGGGAGACCGCCTGGGAATACCAGGTGCTGTAAGCTTTTTGGACATTTTTCACTTAGTATATAATAATTTTGCCAAAAAATAGAGTCAATGCCCGATCTCTGAATATTAGCAGGTTTGGGCCTGGTTAGTACATGGATGGGAGACTGCCTGGGAATACCAGGTGCTGTAAGCTTTTTGGACATTTTTCACTTAGTATATAATAATTTTGCCAAAAAATAGAGTCAATGCCCGATCTCTGAATCTTAGCAGGTTTAGGTCTGGTTAGCACTTTGATGAGAGACTGCCTGGGAATACCAGGTGCTGTAAGCTTTTTGGACATTTTTCACTTAGTATATAATAATTTTGCCAAAAAATAGAGTCAATGCCCGATCTCTGAATCTTAGCAGGTTTAGGTCTGGTTAGCACTTTGATGAGAGACTGCCTGGGAATACCAGGTGCTTTAATCTCTTTGGAAAATTTCACGAATAATATAATAATCTTTCTTTAAAAAAAAAAAAAAAAAAAAAAAAAAAGGGTCAATGCCCGATCTCTGAATCTTAGCAGGTTTAGGTATGGTTAGCACTTTGATGAGAGACTGCCTAGGAATACCAGGTGCTTTAAGCTTTTGGGTTTTCTTTCCTACTTATATAATGTACTGGCGATTAGATTGGCTGGTCTTTAAATAGCCCTCTCTTTGCTGCTGTCTTCGCTTACGGCCATACCAACCTGGCTATGCCCGATCTCGTCTGATCTCGGAAGCTAAGCAGGTTTGGGCCTGGTTAGTACTTGGATGGGAGACCGCCTGGGAATACCAGGTGCTGTAAGCTTTTTGGACATTTTTCACTTAGTATATAATAATTTTGCCAAAAAATAGAGTCAATGCCCGATCTCTGAATATTAACAGGTTTGGGCCTGGTTAGTACATGGATGGGAGACTGCCTGGGAATACCAGGTGCTGTAAGCTTTTTGGACATTTTTCACTTAGTATATAATAATTTTGCCAAAAAATAGAGTCAATGCCCGATCTCTGAATCTTAGCAGG